>NC_080399.1:9452424-9755454 GCF_030265065.1 Corythoichthys intestinalis | reverse complement strand
ACCCACCCCGCACCCCGAGCAGGCGCCAAACCAAGCGCCGGCGACCAGGGGGCGTTCACCCCACCGGCAAGGGACAGCAAGCCTCACCCTAGGCCCCGCGGGCCCCAAGAGGCCCCGCCAACGACCCCACCGGCCGGGGGGCAGCCGCGGCCGCCGCAGCCTAGGGAGGCGGACAGGGCCGGAAACAGACCAAGGGGAGGGAAGCGCACCCCCCACAACCCACCCCCGGGCCAAGAGGGGCGCGCGGTATGGCACCAGAGGGCACCTCCCCGGCACCCGGTACAGGGAGACGCGGCTCCGGCCGGGCGGACCTGGGAGGGAACCATGGCTGCCGCATACACCCCCCGGCCCCCACCCCAACTCCACCCCACCCCGGCCGGCCGGGGAAGGGCCGCGGCCCCGGACCGGCACCCGCGTGGCCCCCGCCCACGACACCAGCGCGCGCCCGACGGGACCCCCCCGCACAGCCAGACGCAACCAGACAAGCCCCGGCCGAAAATCCCGGGGGCCAAGACCGGCGGCGGGACGGCCCAGGGCAGGACGCCAACAAACTCCACCTGTAAAGCTGATAGAAGAAGAGGTTTATCAAACACCATTAGATGTATGCATATGCCACATTTCATCTTTTAATTCTGCTGCTTACCGGCTGCCTGTCCGGTTATCTTTTGCCAACGTCTCCAGCTGCACAGGACTGCAAGTTTCAATAGCTAAACCAGGGTGCCATCTTCCTTTCCTGCGTTTATAGCTCTGGGTTGCTTATGGGTTGATTGGCCAAACTCTTCCAGCTGTGCATCGTTTCCATAGTGCTTGCATGCTGTAGATTTTCCAGTTCACGCCCTGGTTGTCTGCTCAATGCTTTTTTGTTGATGTTTGTTAGGGTTTGACTTTACAATGGTTGAAAAATAATTGTCCATGTTGCTCTTCAATATGAAGAAGTAAGAGTTTGTAAAAAAAAAAAAAAAAAATGAAGCAAAAAAAGCACCTGTCTAATTTACTCCAAATGTAAACATTGGTCACATGTGTGATGTGGGGACAAAGTTTGTCGCAGCCAGTGACGTTTCCACAGTAATTCACCGCCATACCACTAGATTGGAGTGGCTTTGTCTTTGTATGGTTTTGGGGGACTCTTGTTGAATTCCTTTAATTTTCCACTGGTCATTGACAGCAATGGCAATGGAGATGGAACGTGTGCATTTGCAGCTGCAGCTAATTAATATTAAACAACAAATGTTGTCAATATAAATGTTGAAGCGTAGGCGACACAGAAGTCGTTTGCGAATGTTTGAAAATGGTGTTGTTGTTGTGCTGAACCGGAAACAATGTTCTGAGCGGACCAAACACAGTCCTTCGACGTTCACGTCCCGCGCGTTGATATGATTTGTAGTCAGGACTTTTTAGAGGTGCACATCAGGCTATGGCGTAGGGTCGTAATCGGGTCTGCGTTAATGGCGTAGGTCTGCCGTCACCGCTACGCAGAAGCATAAATCAGCCTTCAGGGTGGTGGAATGCTACAATTTTTGGAGAAGGGCCAGTTTAGATCAGAGTGGGGATACAACAAGAAACATAACATATGAGTAGAATAGAATGGAGGCGACGTCAAATAATATAATAATATAGCGTATAGGCCACCCAAACATCCAGTCTGGTGTTTGCGTCGATGTGATTGTGCTGTAGTCTGAGGCTCAACACCCATACATCATCTGGTACAGCTAACGCTAATGCATTTAGCTAACATTTGCAACATCAACATTTAAAACTACTAACAATCAAAACATAAACATAATAACTGTAAAAAAATTCTCTCAGCTGCATCTTTTGCAAAACAATAGAAAACTGCCCTCTACTGGCACTCCAGAGGAATTAACATCAATATTATATATCGCTATCCAGCATCCTCAGAACTTTAGTTTAATATAAAACATCTTAGGTAATATGAGTAAGACTTAATTAACTTACCGTTTATAAATTGGTACACATAAATCCCAATATAAGTTGAACAACAAGCAATGAAGAGCAGCAAATGTTATCTAAAGTCATCCTCTGAAGAGTCTCCAACATCCAAATTATGGGTAATTAGGTCCTCCGGGATTTGATGGCAAATTATTTGCGGTGTCTAATTATTTTTAATTTAAATTGGCAAATAACATAGTCTATATTGCCACAATGCTCCAAATTTCCAGTCAAAACTCAGTTTCCAAAAAAATACGGTAGTGTCATGTAATTGAAACATTAACATACCGTTTACAGCATTTGTTTTGTTGCTTTAATGTTGGTAACCCACAATACATTGCTAACTACCCACAATGCATTGCTAACTACAGTAATAAACTGTTTAACATGAAAACGGTATTTTAGTGTTCAAAATTGGCCGTAAATTTACAGCATTTTTTTACAGTGTATGTATGTATGTCACGTGATTGGACCCGATCGATCGGGATGCCAATCGATCGGGTCCAATCACGTGATTTTCAAAGTATCGGAATCGGCAAAAAAAAATCGAACATGCCTTTTTTAAAGATATATATATATATATATATATATATATATATATATATATATATATATTTTTTTTTTTTGAATTGTTTTCTAATTGTATTTAACGTTACAGACAAAATGTCTTACACTCATCCAGAGTCTTTAGTTTTGGCTTAAAGTAGGGCTATCAAATTTATGGCGTTAACGGCGGTAATAATTTTTTTTTTTTAATTAATCCCGTTAAAATACTTAACGCATGCGCTGCACGACCCACACACGCATTTTTGCGTTCAATCTATAATGGCGCCAATGTACCTATATATAGAGCTAAAAGGGAGCGTAAAATGAGTTGAGTGAATTTTGGCAGTCTTTGGAGCCTTTTTTTAATTGGTTAAAGCCTTACAATCCCCCTCTCATAAATTAGAAATATCGTGGGAAAGCAATGCGGGGAAGCAAGGTAGTAGTTGATCTTTTTCTTTACACCCTATGTCATTTCCCGACGCAGAGAAGATATATCAATTGGTGCCACTACGCACAGTCATGGTTGCACTTCCAATCATGCATTTGGGCAGAACAGTTAAATGGCTACAGTATCATTTACTGAAAGCTCAACAAATACACTAGATGGCAATATTTAGTCACAATACACAAAGTCACATTTATCCTTTACGAATTACAAGTCTTTCTATCCGTGGATCCCTCTCACAGAAAGAATGTTAATAATGTAAATGCCATCTTGAGGATTTATTGTCATAATAAACAAATACAGTACTTATGTACTGTATGTTGAATGTATATATTCGTCCGAGTTTTATTCATTTTTTTCTTAATGCATTGCCAAAATGTATATGATCGGGAAAAATTATCGGGAATGATCGGAATTGAATCAGGAGCAAAAAAAAAAGCAATCGGATCGGGAAATATCGGGATCGGCAGATACTCAAACTAAAACGATCGGGATCGGATCGGGAGCAAAAAAACATGATCGGAACAACCCTCGTAAATACAAATTCCACTTCTTCACACATTAGAATAGCAAAGAGTGGTGGACGTTATGTTGGGATCTGAAAAGTATGAAAATTCCCAATAAATTCATATTAATGATCACAAATGTCCGCGACCAAATGCTAGCAAGCTAATGTCGACAAGATCAGTTCCATCTTTTGTGGTCGACCAATCACCGACACCCCCGAAATTTATGAAATTGGCTCCAGTCGATCGGTGCACCTTTAGTACCAATAAGAGTTTTACTATCTTCCACAGATGAATCGAATACTATAGCGAGCCAAAACAGCTTAAGTAGCACAAAGTATATTGACATCCTGTATAATCCCATATATTTTCATCGTGTTCAACGCCAACTTCTCCATGAACATGTGAGCAACATCAAACATTAACAGCGCTCCCGATCCCATTCGAAAGATCTCTCTCCAAGAACATCTGCATAGGAACATCTGGCAGGAAATTTAGCATCATTCAGCATCACGTGCTCCAGTTCAGAGGGATGAGCCGCCTCCAAAACCTTACAGGATTTATGTTCTCCTAGCAGCAAGTGGTTCTCATTACCTGATAAAACTTACAAACAAAAATGATTGGCTGCTAGTGACAGCGATAGACGTTCAATCCATTTGAACTCGGAGTGTTCGATCGCTGCCAGGCCCCTCCCAGTTGAAATGGACTGGACGTGTATCGCCTGAGATTTGAGGAATCAGCTGACAACACCTGGCTTTTCACTTGGGTTTGCTTCTTGCGTCAAACGCTCTGTCGTCGTGGTATGAAAATACCTCAGATGCAGAAAACCGGGGGGAAAAAAATGACAGTCATTCAAGAAGAAGATTGTGTCATAAATACTTCAAACTGCTTTAAGAGTTTGCAGAGAAGGTGTAAATGGGGTTCATAAGTAAGGTACAATCCCATTTTAAATGGGACTATAGTGAGAGACGTTGTTTGTGGCGAGCAGGTGGTCGGTTGAGTCACATCCAATGATTTAGAGCCGCATGTCCAAGCCATTATCCTCCCTTTATCCATGCCTGTCTCCCTGGATTCTTTCCTCCTGCCAACACTTTCCATTGTCCCTTGCCCAGAAGCACAAGCCTGCTTCCAATCCCACTTTTTTTAAAAAGTAAGCTACACAAGATGTTCAAAAATCATGATTAAAATTGAGACAGAGAGAAAATTTTTGAGAATTTTAAAACTTCATTCCGGAACATTCACTTGTACCCATATTAGCAAGCACTCTTGATCTTTCCAGAACAGGAGGTAAGTGAATGACAAATGGTAAAACTACTCAAAACTTTTTGGAGTGAGAGGGAAACTCATGACTTCTTTATAACCGATAAAAAAATCACATTTACTCTTTTATTAGCAATAGCAAGAGTTACAAGTAGGGTTGTTCCGATCATGTTTTTTTTGCTCCCGATCCGATCCCGATTGTTTTAGTTTGAGTATCTGCCGATCCCGATATTTCCCAATCCGATTTTTTTTTTTTTTTTTTGCTCCCAATTCAATTCCAATCATTCCCGATAATTTTTCCCGATCATATACATTTTGGCAATGCATTATGAAAAAAATGAATAAAACTCAGACGAATATATACATTCAACATACAGTACATAAGTACTGTATTTGTTTATTATTGTGACAATAAATCCTCAAGATGGCATTTACAATATTAACATTCTTTCTGTGAGAGGGATCCACGGATAGAAAGGCTTGTAATTCTTAAAGGATAAATGTGACTTTGTATATTGTGACTAAATATTGCCATCTTAGTGTATTTGTTGAGCTTTCAGTAAATGATATTGTAGCCATTTAACTGTTTTGCCCAAATGCATGATGGGAAGTGCAACCATGACTGTGCGTAGTGGTATCAATTGATATATCTTCTCTGCATTGGGAAATAACATAGGGTGTTAAGAAAAAGATCAATTACTACCTTTCTCCCCCACATTGCCTCCCACAATATTTCTAATCGTAGGGAGAGGGATTGTAAGGCTTTAGCCAAATAAAAAAGGCTCCTTTACTGTTAGCATCCTGATAAGTAGCCAGGCTATGTGGCAGACGGCGCGCATTCAGCATGGTAATACACGTGACCCGTTTTTTTTTCCGATGAGAAAACGTGAGATGCGATGTCACTCCCAAACTCAAGAGCAGTATTTTCTATACAAATGCTCTTCGTAGATGACTACAGTATTCTTCATTCTACATACAGTATGCGGCAACAACAAAATAGTAACGCACAGGCACTGAGGAAACTAACTTTAATCAGATTACTGGGAAAAATGAACGCGTTAGATTGCCCGTTACTGAAAGAAAGTAACATAATTTTCGCACTATAAGGCGCACCTGACTATAAGCCGCCACCCACCAAATTTGGCACAAAAACTTTTTTCATAGATAAGCCGCACTGGACTATAAGCCGCAGCTGTCCTCAGTGTATTATGGGATATTTACACCAAAAGATATTGACTGGTAACACTATTTGACAGCGGCATCATATGACTGTTGTAAGACCAAATGAACCACCATGAAGCTTTGAACCAATTGGCTGCAAAGCTTTATTGCTTCAAGACGTTTCATATGGCCATCACTGCTCCCTTGGGGTAGACAGTCAACCTCTGCTGCCATCTGCTGTCAACACTTTTTGTCCAACATGCCTCCTAGCATGCATTGCAGCGCTATAGATGTAAATAACAATCAAAATTAATGTTGGGTGGTAATTATTTTTTCAGTTACTGTTCTGCTTGTTTCATTAACTGCTAGTTATAGTATTTGGTAACACTTTATTTGACAGTGGTGCCATAAGACTGTCATTAGACAATCATAATTATGACATTAAACTGTCATGAGCATTAATGAATGCTTATAACAGACGTCATTTAGTGTTATACGGCAAATTATTTCACTTTTGAATGGATGTAAAAGATCCAAACTGGACATAAATGGGGTTAGTGACATAATTTGCTGGATGACACTTAATGACACAAGCATTCAGTAATGCCCATGATAGTGTCATGTCATAATTATGACAGTCTTATGACGCCGCTGTCAAATGAAGTGTTACCTATTAACCCAAATAAATCAATAAATAAGCCGCATGATTTAAAATGAAGGGAAAAAGTAGTGGCTTATAGTCTGAAAATTACGGTAATCAGATTACAGTAACGCGTTACTGACAACACTGATCATTATCTGCTCAAATGCCGTCAATAGCAGCAAATGAGTTCAAGGTGAATTCTATTTTTTTACCTACAAAGAAACTTAATATGAACTGTTGAAGACAATTCAATGATATCACAGCTTTCCCGCTCCTTGTACGGACCGCATAAGAAATAAGCAGAACCATTCTTTGGAAGCAAAGCCCCCTCAAACTCTTGGTGGAATGTAAAACAGGTGCTGCACAATTGGTTCCTCGGTGGAATGGGAAGATAAACAGACGCCTCTGCTGGAACATGACAGGCTGAGCATCATATTCTCGGGATAACATAAAGCTGGAAATTAATTGGGGCTCTTCCCCGCTGACTGTTTATTACACATGGTTTCTCTTCTTTCTAATGGACTGCAGTTTTCCAGTGCACAGATACTTAAGACGCAATCAATGCAGTCTAAACAAAGAAAAGACTCTTGGCTTCTTCTCCTGACACCTTGTGAGTTGGTTCAGTGAGCGGTGCTGCAACATCTGGCACAGATTTGAGTATCCAAGCTCTGGCTTTGAATTCAAAGAGGTTTTTTCTTTTTTTAATTAAAGCCACTCCAAAGTCTGCGAGACTGAAACGTGCTCTGGCGAGAATCCTCGTGTTGCTTATGTGACCTCTGACACAGATTGTAATGTTTTATTTTTTAATCTTTGTGTCGATCGTGACCACCGACATTTTCGCAATACTGAGGGTGGTTAGCATGTCTGGCTAATGCTTATGGGGTTTTAGGTTTGAATCCTAGTTTTCTTATTGTTTTAATGTTGCTTATATGTATTTTTAGACCACTCAGAATCGAAGACTCAAAAAGTCACTCTTTTCTTCTTCGTTTTCCGAAATTTCCAGGTTCGCGGTGAGTCAGCAACCAGCACACTTTTGCTCAATAGACGATGTTTATTGTTTAGAAAATGCAGAATAAATTAAATTTATTGATTATAATCCCACAAGAGCAAGCAAACAAGTATCAAAAACAAGCATAACAAATGGGAACGATGACGCTAGATTTGAGTTTGTCAATCCCAGAATCCCCGCGTTACCGTTACAGCACAACCAGGTGTTCCTTAGCAATGAAAATCGCTTACCGTGACAAATGAGCGGGAGCCAACGCTCCGGTAAGGCGGCGAAGGAACAAAGCCAGGCGATCCGTACGTGACCCACTGGCGGACTTCACTGGTCGCCCGGGAATGCCTGGTTTTTGTAGGAACGCGCCACACGGGGGCGGAGACGGCCAACCTCCGCTCCCAGGCGGCGCGGCCCCGTCCAATGACAAACATTAAAGCTACTTTTGGTTCAGCCCCTCGAAAAAGGGGCTTTTCTTTGCGTGGTTCCCAGGTTGTGCCATCCGGTAGCAGATGTTGTGTTCCCACGGTAAATATTATGAGTGCAAAACAAGTTATCCCGTGAGATTCCCTCCTAACTAAGGAACCCAGGCGTGTAAGAAACAATACTATGGTGCAAAACAAGTTATCTCATGAGATTCCCTCCTAACTATGGGACTCAAGCGCGTACTATGGTGCAAAACAAGTTATCTCGTGAGATTCCCTCCTAACTATGGGACTCAAGCGCGTACTATGGTGCAAAACAAGTTATCTCGTGAGATTCCCTCCTAACTATGGGACTCAAGCGCGTACTATGGTGCAAAACAAGTTATCTCGTGAGATTCCCTCCTAACTATGGGACTCAAGCGCGTACTATGGTGCAAAACAAGTTATCTCGTGAGATTCCCTCCTAACTATGAAACTCAAGGTAAAAAACAATAGAAGTTGCTACAATCTATGTCACAGAAGCAATCATACATCACAAAGGCATAATGTGCTAATGTTAAGGCATCACATAATATTTTACCCCATCATTCTTCTACTAAATAAATTATGAATTCAATAAATTAAATAAATAGCTACTCTGTTGTTCATTGACTGATCAGAATGAAAGTTTTAGGTATATTCTAGGGTCGTTTACGTGTCGATCAGTGGCGGAACAAATGTGAACAGAGCCCGGGTGCGATGAGCATAAACGGAACCCCGATCGTCCAAGGTCTGGAGGGTCAAGTGGAAAATTTTTTGCGGGCCCCTCCTGACAACCAGTCAAGCGGGGCAAGGGGTGTTGGGCAGAGATATTTTAACACTTAAAACACTATATTTCAGCTCTGCGCATCATCTTACGTTTCCGTTTGATTCTTCTCTCGCCCAACCGTGCTCATTTTACGCCGGTTCAGGTGCCATCGCAATCCTAGCACCCCCCCTGGCGTTGATGTTCGGAGCTCGATCTTTGATTAATTAATTGTGGACTTATGTAGTACTCCAGTTACTCAAAACATGGTGGTCGTAGTTCATTTCAAATGAAATTAATCGAAAGATTGTTGAAAATATTCATAGCCTTTAAATAAGCTTTATTTAAAGCAACACTAGGTAGCTTTTCAACCTTGATCAAATATTTTCATAATGTATCTACTGTGGAACGGCGGGACATTTTCTTCGCGATTGCCCAATACGCCCGGGAAACCATCAGGCTCGCCAGTAGCAGAGGGACTACCCGTGAGCCATATGGGCAACATTCCCTCTCGCCGGCTCCAACTCCCAGTTACTCTCCTGTAGGGGCCAGTTGCGTACCATCACCGCCTTGGTGGACTGCGGCTCGGATGAAAATTTCATCGACGGGAAACTGGCACATCATTTGGGGTTAGCCACGCAGACTCTCTCAGCCCCTTTACAGACCACTGCTTTGGATGGCCAAGTCTTGTTCCGGGTGACCCATCAGACCAGGGGTCGGGAACCTATGGCTCGTGAGCCATATCTGGCTCTTTTGACGGCCGCATCTGGCTCACAGACAAATCTAATTATAAAAAAAAAAAAAATAAATTAAAAAAAGCTTCGTTATACTCCTTTGCGCATTGCGCAAAACGTCGACGATCCCCGGCGACTAGAAAGCCGGTTCGCAGTTATTTTAGTGGGAAAGTGGCAAACATACATGTCGTTGCGTCTATCTATCTACAGTGCCTTGCAAAAGTATTCGGCCCCCTTGAACCTTGCAACCTTTCGCCACATTTCAGGCTTCAAGCATAAAGATATAAAATTTTAATTTTTTGTCAAGAATCAACAACAAGTGGGAAACAATCATGAAGTGGAACAAAATTTATTGGATAATTGAAACTTTTTTAACAAATAAAAAACTGACAAGTGGGGCGTGCAATATTATTCGGCCCCATTGCGTTAATACTTTGTAGCGCCACCTTTTGCTCCAATTACAGCTGCAAGTCGCTTGGGGTATGTTTCTATCAGTTTTGCACATCGAGAGACTGACATTCTTGCCCATTCTTCCTTGCAAAACAGCTCGAGCTCAGTGAGGTTGGATGGAGAGTGTTTGTGAACAGCAGTCTTCAGCTCTTTCCACAGATTCTCGATTGGATTCAAGTCTGGACTTTGACTTGGCCATTGTAACACCTGGATACGTTTATTTTTGAACCATTCCATTGTAGATTTGGCTTTATGTTTTGAATCATTGTCCTGTTGGAAGATAAATCTCCGTCCCAGTCTCAGGTCTTGTGCAGATACCAACAGGTTTTCTTCCAGAATGTTCCTGTATTTGGCTGCATCCATCTTCCCGTCAATTTTAACCATCTTCCCTGTCCCTGCTGAAGAAAAGCAGGCCCAAACCAGGATGCTGCCACCACCATGTTTGACAGTGGGGATGGTGTGTTCAGGGTGATGAGCTGTGTTGCTTTTACGCCAAACATATCGTTTTGCATCGTGGCCAAAAAGTTCAATTTTGGTTTCATCTGGCCTGAAATGTGGCGAAAGGTTGCAAGGTTCAAGGGAGCCGAATACTTTTGCAAGGCACATATATATATATATATATATATATATATATATATATATATATATATACATATATATATATATATATATATATATATATATATATATATATACATATACATATATATATATATATATATATATATATATATGTATATATATACCGTGTGAGGCTCAGCTCAGGTAAATTTTTTTGTTCCTTATCCAATTACTCGAATATTCAAACTAAATAGTTCATCGATTAATTGACTACTAAAATAATCGATAGCTGCAGCCCTAGTTTGAATGAATAAACGTTCCCAGTCTACATGGGTTGGGCGTCGAGCACCGTCAATGGCAGCCTAAGTTACCTGAGACACTATTATGGTGGAAGATTTTGGTAGCAACTTGTTGGTCCCATTCTTTTTTTTTTTTTTTTTTTTAAAACATTGACACCTGACACCTTTTTAAAACGATATCACAATTCTTGGCAGGAGCATATCGATAACCTTTTGGGATACAAAGTATCACGATAGATCACCATTTCGATATTTTGTCACACCCCTACACACCACCGCACTGGATAATCTTTTGACATTATCCATTTAACAGACACTGACATTTTAGCTTTGACAGCACTTAATTGTGAAGACAGAAAACATACTGTACATTTATCCAATATGTGAGAACTACATTTAAAAGACAACATACACTGTATAACCTATCAAAATTAACATTAACACCTTGGCAGATCAGACTTTGCCGCTTTCCTGCAGTCGCGCCCTCTCAAACACAATGTGTAACAATAGACACATTGACTACACACATAGCAAATTGCTTCTCTCATTCCCCGCCACGCCCTGCCTCCATTCTCAGCCACCTGCAAAACAAAAGTGAGCTGGAAATTTCACTACAAATTACCCCGTGTCTGCCAAATCCCCCCGGGAGCCCAGGAAATCAAAACCCTGGATCTCTCTGCAACAACACACCCGCTCTGGGCCTCTGTCTCACTCGCACACACTCGTCTTCATTGTGTCTCATTTGGCTGCCATTGACGGCCATAGACGTCCGATACGTTTGAAGTGGGAGGGTTGGCATGGAATCATCGGACGAGAGGGCCACGCAAAGAAAGAAAAAAACTAGAATAAAGTCGTAATATTATGACTCACTGGCAGTGGCGGACTTGGCAATTTTGGGGCAACATATCCAGGAGCCCTCTTCATGGGTCAGGGGTTTAAAACGTGAGAAGGGTGTGGAGGAAATATGTTCCGGTACACTAGGGCTGTCCTAAATGACAAATTTTCTCCTGATTAGTCAGCCGACTAGTTTTACGATTAGTCGACTAATCTAATTATTTTCTTAACTAATTTAGCAATGAAATTTTTGCTGACGCTTATGAATTCACAAAACCATTTTGGAACACTTACATTCTTTATTAAAGTACAAATAATCACGCAAATAACAATAATTAATCACAAATGAACAATTAGGTTAAATGCTGATAGCATTTACTAGTGCAAAAGAATGAAAAGTAAACAGATTCAGAACACTGACTTTGCCTTTCCAACATGATTCAAAACAATTCTTTAAAAAAAAATTCTAACATTATCATTATAGTATACTACTATATATAATAGTAGTATAATAATAATAATTATTCATTACCAATCATATTTGTCATAAAGGGTGTCATTTGAAAGCTATTCTTGGTGTAGAATCTGTATTCTGTAGTATTTACTCTATATTAGAGCTGAAACGAATACTCGAGCAACTGGAGTTTAAAAACTGATCCGAGTAATTTTATTCACCTCGAGGAATCGTTTAATTTTGCCAGCTCTAAGCATCACGTTTTGCCCGGACTACTTTTAATGCGGCACAACGCGCTGACATCACGTGCGTAGAGGAAGAAGCAAAAATTTAGAAAAAAACAAACTTACCGCAGCCGACAGCCGCTACAACTACGCCGACGTTGCTAAAAACTATGCCCGCATGATGCTATTTTGGTAGCAGGTAGTGTTCGATGCGTCTCATAGATACCGCATGCATTTAGGACTAGATGTGAAATGACAGACTCGGCCGCATCTGGGCAGCATGAGTAAATAGCCGCCATCTTTAAGCAGTAGACTTCTCATCGCTAATAAATATAACGTTACTGTCACTCGCTCACGTAACGGTAGCCCTTCGGAGGGCTAGGTTTCTATTGATTATGAGCACTGTCGATGCGTGGCTAACGTGTCTTACATACAGGCTTTATTTAATCTGTAAAAACACAGCACTGTAAAGTGATGAGGGTGTAAAATTAAAACATAATAAAGCTAACTGTCAGTTTTAGCTCAGTAGTCATTGCTGAATAAAACACCATGTAGCACTGGACTCAAAAAAATGACTGCAGTAGGTTGTAAAGTTTACTAAAAGACAATGTGCATCTTCAACAAGAACGCATCATGGTTCCAAGGTGAGCATGATTAAATCATGCAGTCCATTGATAAACGTGAACAATGAATGAGTAGCTAGATTAGATCATGTTGATGCAACATAATGTTAACGTGCCTTTCCAACCATTTGCAATAGTCTCGTCATTTCTTGCGAGATTTAAAAGTAGGGTTGCCAACTCCCTGAAAAAATAAGTGACACCTCATTGGTAGAGCCGTCACCATTTAATTATTATTTTGTTTGTGAAAAGTGATTTTTTTTTAGTAGATGGGGCTTTGCAAGGCACAGGCCCAGCTAGTAAAATTCCTCAACTTTATTTTTCTTTCTTTCTTTCATAATCTTATTATCCACGTTTTTACGGCGCACTGGAGACTCCAAACCGTTTGACCGACCGGCACCGTTTAAATATCAAAATGACCGGAATTCCATTCATTTTTAATGGCAAGCATTTTCCCTTCATTTTCAATGACAGGAAAACAAGGTGGTTGTGATTTTTGACCACTTACCATTACAGCCCATTGACATTGAAGTGGCGCCTAAGTAAGTCAATATCACTGACAGTTATGCACGTCAATGCCATTGACTATCATGAGTGTCGCTTCTATTGATGCCAATGTACTGGATTCCATTGAGGCATATATACAGTAAATTGATGCCATTGATGGCTATTTACGTTAAAATTAGGGTTGTCAAACGATTAAAATTTTTAATCGAGTTAATCACAGCTTAGAAATTAATTCATCGTAATTAATCGCAATTCAAACCATCTCTCAAATATGCCATATTTTTCTGTAAATTATTGTTGGAATGGAAAGACGGATATATACATTCAACATACTGTACATAAGTACTGTATTTGTTTATTATAACAGTAAATCCAAGAGATGGCATTAACATTATTAACATTCTTTCCGTGAAAAGGATCCACGGATAGATTCTTAAAGGATAAATGTGAGTTTGTATATTGTGACTAAATATTTCCATCTACTGTATTTGTTAAGTTTTCAGTAAATGATACTGTAGTGGCTAAACTGTTCTGCCCAAATGCATGATGCGAAATGAAATCTCACAACCATGACTGTGTGTGGTGGAGGCAAATGCTATATATTCTCTGCATTAGGTACAATGCAGGTGTTACGAAAAAGCTGGCTCGCTTCAATAGTAATAATTGTTGTGGGAGAGATGTCAAAGCAAAAGTTTTGCCAATCAAAAGTACGGTCCAAATGAATGCCTGTATCCACGCCACTCACTTGTCACTGCCTCTTAGCTCTGTATATACGTTAAACGATGCCATTGTAGTCTGTTTGCGGCAATACGTGAGTGGGTCGTTTCGGGCATGCGTTAAATATTTAAACGTGATTAATTTAAAAAATTAATTACCGCCCGTTAACCTTATAAATTTGACAGCCATAGTTGTGCCTTATGTTCACTCAACATGTGTGCTTTATGTTAAAAGAACACAATTGCTAAATGCTGAAGGAAAGCAATTTAATCAGGTGCAAATTATGTATTTCTTTAATGTCGGTTCAACATGTATTTTTGGGTGAACATGAGTGCCTTATGTTGGCTCAACAAGAGTGCGTTATGTTCGCGCAACATGAGTGCCTAATGTTGGCTTGACATGTGTGCTTTATGTTAAAAGAACACAATTGCTAAATGCTGAAGGAAAGCAATATTATCAGGTGCAAATTCTTTCTATAATTTTTTTATGTCAGTTCAATACCCCATTTTTTGAGTGCTGGGCCTGTGCCTTGAAAAGCCCCACCTAATAAAAAAAAATCACTTTTCACAAACAAAATAATAATGAAATGGTGACGGCTCTACCAATGAGGTGTCACTTATTTTTTCAGGGAGGTGGCAACCCTACTTTTAAATCTCGCGAGAAATGACGAGACTATTGCAAATGGTTGGAAAGGCACGTTAACATTATGTTGCATAAACATGATCTAATCTAGCTACTCATTCATTGTTCATGTTTATCAATGGACTGCATGATTTAATCATGCTCACCTTGGAACCGTGATGTGTTCTTGTTGAAGATGCACATTGTCTTTTAGTAAACTTTACAACCTACTGCAGTGATTTTTTGAGTGACTTACAATGTTAGTCATTAGTTGAACTTTCTTATTTATTTGCATATATTTTTTGGATGACTACTTTTACTTTTATTTGAGGTTTTTTTTGGATGACTACTTTTACTTTTATTTGAGTTTGAGTTTGAAGTAGGGTTGCCACCTGTCCCTTAATATAAGGAACGATCCGAAATTGGGAATTAAATGTTGCGTTCCGTATTGAACTAATAATATAAATACAAAAGAACAGATACATTTCTATGCATTTAAGGAGTTTTGGGGATGTCCCTTTTTTTCCCTGCCTGTACAGCTTTGGGCACGAGGGGGTCCCATATTTCTTATTTCTGGCAGGTGGTAACCCTAATTTGAAGTAACGCTACTCTTAAATGGGTAAATATTTCGGCTACTCTACCCACTTCTGGTCCTGACACACTTTTCTCATCGTCCTTCTTCCGGGGTCAACATGACACATGAAACCGTGCGCGCATTCCTGCAAAGAAAGCAAGAAAACTGAGACCTGTTTGGCTTCAGGGGGTGGGAATCAAAGGCAAACGCATAGTTGAGTCGTGAATAACGATAATACCAGGGAAGAGGTCACAGTGCCTCCTGGCGACTGCCCCAAAAAGAGCGAAGCGTAGCACTCGCTGGACGAGTGTTGAAAGCTGCTCGGAAAAAGGATTAACGCTGTTTACGTTGGCCAAGTGGAGCGCTGCCAGCTGCTCAATTGCGCAAACGGCTTCAAGCTGCACAGCTTCGGGCACGTCATGAATCTTTTCACTCCTCCGCCAGGTCTGTGTCTAGGCGGGCCGGCACGGGGGAAAGCCCCCCTTTGCCCACCTTCACATTTGGAAAATATTTGCAGCGTTAGAAGTGAGGAAGGGTGGGGACAATGAATGGTTAAAGAAACTGAATCCAGTTGAGTGTTGAATTAACACTTGTCACTCAAAATATTTATTTTATTTAACGTTCGATCATTCGCTGTCAGCCCTCCCACTTCAAATTGATGGGATGTCATGTGCTGTCAATAACAGCCAATGTGGTAAAACATTCAATTTGTTCTGAGTTCATCACTAGTAGACGTCCAATCCGTTTGAACTGGGAGTGTGAACGAATGTTCATTCACTTCCAACCCTCCAACTTCAAATGGATTGGACATCTAGCGCTGTCAGTGGCAGCCAATGAGTTAGTTATCACATGATAAAAGTCATGCTTTGCTGTGTTAAATTTTGCATTATAACGAGTGGGATTTCACATTTTAATATAATAAATTTCGATTTGTTAAAGTTGTAAAATTCAGCTATTTTTACTTGGATACATTTAACATTTTGAAGTGCATATTTCATATTTTAATACTTATTAAAGCGGTAAGTGATACATTTTAAGAGGTAAATGTTATGTTTTAAGTAGGGCTGTCAAAATTATCGCGTTAACGGACGGTAATTAATTTTTCTAATTAATCACGTTAAAATATTTGACGCAATTAACGCACAAATGCCCCGCTCAAACAGATTAAAATGACAGCACAGTGAAATGTGTACTTGTTGTGTTTTTCGGAGTTTTGTCACCCTCTGCTGGCGCTTGGGTGCGACTGATTTTATAGGCTTCAGCACCCATGAGCATTGTGTAAGTAATTATTGACATCAACAATGGCGGGCTACTAGTTTATTTTTTGACTGAAATTTTTACAAATTTTATTAAAATGAAAACATTAAGAGGGGTTTTAATATAAAATTTCTATAACTTGAACTAACATTTATCTTTTAAGAACTACAAGTCTTTCTATCCATGGATCGCTTTAACAGAATGTTAATAATGGTAATGCCATCTTGTTGATTTATTGTTATAATAAACAAATACAGTACTTATGTACCGTATGTTGTGTATGTTGATACAGTATCCATCTTGTGTCTTATCTTTCTATTCCAACAATAATTTACAGAAAAATATAGCATATTATATAGATGGTTTGAATTGCGATTAATTACGATTAATTAATTTTTAAGCTGTAATTAACTCGATTAAAAATTTTAATCGTTTGACACCCCTAATAAAATTATCGTTTTAAAAATGTTACACTTTTTAATACAGTTGTCACATACTTACTTTTTTACTAAAAAAATCAATATCCCGATATTGTCGAACTGCAAAAATCTGATACCGATATATGTGGTCTTGCACATAATCTACAGTATTATGGCTAATTGTATTGTGATGACCTACTGGATGCTTTACTAATGATATATGTAACAACGTCAAGGTTTTACAAATAAACATTCTGTGAAAAATAAGAGAAAAACTTCAACGGAAGTAATGGGAAAAGTGCCTATATTGCACCAGTGTATTTATTGTTGAAATTAAAAAAGAGCAAAGACAGACCCGGCGGCATGGGCAGGCATTAGGGGGCTGGGCGCGCCCCGAGAGACTGCTGTGCCTGCCCTAGCTCGATTAGACTGTACTGTGTTTTTTTTTTTTTTTTTTTTATCTTCCACAAAAACACACACACGGAGAGGACGAACCCTCTATTCAAGTGTTTTTCAACCAATTGTGCCACCGCCGTGAGAGATCGTCAGGTGTGCCGCGAGAAATTATCCAATGTCGCTTTTTTTTCACATCGTCGGGCAAAGTTGCAGTAAGAAGGAAGGAGTAGGCAAAAGTTCTCGGTTGTGTGCAGATGAGAAAGGCATTGCTCGTGTTGCGTTCGAGAACTGCTCAGATTTCTAGCCATCAGCCACCTTGCTATCTGCAACAATGTGGACCCCAGCATGTCTACTGTTCATCATTTGACTCGTCAAGTGTCGATATACACAAAAGTGTCCTTTCCTTTTGATCCATATGTGACGACCATCAATCCTCCCTCTGTGTTTTATCCAAGACATTATCGAGGACAGCAAGGTGGGTGATGGCTTTAAATCCGAGCAGTTCTTGAACGCCACACAAGCAGCTATCTAGCGCCATGGCGCCATACAAGCTTAAACGTCATCGCCAAATGAACGCCCGTTGCTTCAGAACAAGTCGATAGACTATTTTGTTCGCCTTCGTGAAAACACTGAGAAATGGGCAACTTTTATGAGAAATTTTTTTTTTTTTTAAACCCTGAAAGCCAGTTACTTTGTTGCTAAATCCAAAAAGTCATAAACTGTGGCAGAGACGTTAATACTATCTGCCTGCAAAGCCATTGTCAGCGAGATGACCAGCCCTGAGGGTTAGGGTTTAGGGTTAAGGTTAGGGTTTTTCAAGCCTAACTGCTAAAAAAAATTAAAAATAAAAACAGAGAGAAACTGAGAGCTGTAGAAGAAGATTCCTGCCAGTTTTTTGGCTTTGTGTTCATCTTAACAGACTCAAGTTTCACACTAGTAAGTATAAATACTGAGAAATTATTTTATAATCAAATATACTGTACAGAAAATAATTTTGGGATATTTTGGTGTGGTGTGCCGCAAAAATTTTTTCCAATGTAAAAACTGACTCAGAAAAGGTTGAAAAACACTGCTCTATTCATCCTATCTTGATCTGTCGTCATTCAATTCAACCAATATGAGCAGCGAATGAAGGCAATTTCTAGCCAATTACAGATAAGGGGGGCGGGCCGAGTAGCCGGCCATTGGGTACTGCGATTGGATAGGGTTTGCTTCGGTTACAGAAATGGCGATTGATTGAGCGGCTCCTCCGTTGCTAATTCAAATTGGAATCGACATCCATGTTTTTTTCAAGAAAGTAAAGGCAAACTCAAACCACAACAAAGACGCGGCCGAAAGTCAACATGAAGGGATAGCGCTGCCACCTCCTGCAGTGACACTGACACCATCATCAGAAAATATAACGGGTAAAAACGCCACTGTTAAGGCTAAATTTATGTTGAAGAAGTGTGCCCCCCCAAAAAAAATGTAATGCCCCCCCTGTAATTTCAGCCAGGTCTGAGCAAACATCAGTTTTTTGGATCAAATTGCAAAGTGCTAATAACGCAATTATTCTGTTCTATAACTTATAAATGATGATTGTTTCAGGGACAGACAATTTGGTGAGATATCAAGAACTGCTATGGTACACTGGCTCCAGACGTTAGCTCGTCCATTTAGCGCTTTGTATTCGCTTGCGTCGACGTGTGATTACATCAGCAGAAAGTGCTGGCACTTATCAAAACTAATTACACACAAGCGCCTGCAGGGGGCGACAAAACACCAGAAACACAGACAGGCAATAAGTGGACATGACAGCACTGCCAAATGCACCATGGCCCAAAACCAATAATGAAAAACCGAAGTCGATATTATCCGATATCATTTAAAAATGCTTTTATAGGTCGATATTATTGGCTTCCGATAATATCGGACAACTCTACTTTTAATGTTAAAATTTTCACAATTTAAATTTGACTATTTCATGTGCAATTTAACGAGATAAATATCATATTATAGCATGAGGAATTTACATTTTAACAATCAATTTGACATTTTTAAAGCGATAACATTCAATTTAAAAAAAATAAAAAATAAAATAACATTTGTAGTAAATCCTACCTCTTGCATAGTTTTCTTTAAATAAATTTCACATAAACGATACATCATACAATTCATTGGGATGCAGTTCACATTTCCATATAATACAGTATGATAAATGTCCTGTTTTAGATTTCACATATATTTTTAATGTGTTTAACATGATGAATTTCACATTTTAGTGTTATTGCTTGGTTTTGTTGTGTGAAATGCGGACTTGAAACTCGTTACATTAAAACTAGCCACTTTTTTTTTTTTTTTTTTTCTGCTGGTATGGTAGCAATACAATTCCATACATTGAATTACATACCTTGATTTATTATTTTCCTCTTATATAAAAAATATATTTATTAAAATTCATAAATGAACAATGTTATACATTACGTCAGAATTCTAATCAGTAACTGGATATACTCTTGGCTAGTTATTTTATATAGCTGCGGACCTGCCATGTATCAACACTGGTATATAGGACCCAGATTATGATGTCATGCCAAATACTGTATCTACTGCGGCCTGGAGCAACATCAGAGTTTAAAATGGTGGTGGTCCCGAGTCATGTAAGTAAAAATAATAAAGCCACGGTAGCAACTGGGCCAACCTTAATAGAGATGAGAGCAGTACTTTACAGCTGATATAACAATTCTGATTTGGATAGAGTCTAACATTTAGGTTTATTTTTGTGGTTTGTAGTGGTGTAGAAACAGCTGTTCATGCAATGCAGTTTTACACCACTTGTATTTGATCTCACTCGAATGGTCTGATTTACCTAATTTAGTGTATTGGTTACTGGATTTAATGAACATTTGCTTCGCTTTCAATATGGCAAGAACAAATTGACCTACAATTGACTGTTCATTAACACACGCAACAATAAAGAACACTTCTCTTTGGTTCTACTGCCATCTCTTGGTATAGGTGGATACTGCATTTACGTGAAGGAGGAAGGTCATTTTTTTTTGGGGGGGGGGGGGGGGGGGGGTTCCCAACAAAAGCGGTTTGAAATATTACATAAAATATCGAAATGACCACTGATAGATGGAAGGTTGCCCATGGCCACAGTAGTTGAACATGTGACTGTGTTTAATAGACACTAGATGGTTGTCTACTCAAAAAAAGAAAAAAGTTCTATTCACATCTATTTGGGCTAGGTAAGTAATACATACCTGTCAACCCAAAGCCGTTGGCAGTAGGGTTGTTCCGATAATGTTTTTTTGCTCCCGATCCAATCCCGGTCGTTTTAGTTTGAGAATCTGCCGATCCCGATATTTCCCGATCCAATTGCTTTTTTTTTTTTTTTTTTTTGCTCCCGATTCAATTCCTATCATTCCCGATCATTTTTCCCGATCATATACATTTTGGCAATGCATTAAGAAAAAAATGAATAAAACTCGGACAAATATATACATTCAACATACAGTACATAAGTACTGTATTTGTTTATTATGACAATAAATCCTCAAGATGGCATTTACATTATTAACATTCTTTCTGTGAGAGGGATCCATGGATAGAAAGACTTGTAATTCTTAAAGGATAAATGTGACTTTGTATATTGTGACTAAATATTGCCATCTAGCGTATTTGTTGAGCTTTCAGTAAATGATACTGTAGCCATGCCCAAATGCATGATGGGAAGTGCAACCATGACTGTGCGTATTGGCACCAATTGATATATCTTCTCTGCGTTGGGAAATAACATAGGGTGTTAACTAAAAGATCAATTACTACCTTTCTTCCCCACGCTGCTTTCCCACGATATTTCTAAATGTTGAGAGAGGGATTTTAAGGCTTAAGCCAATTTTTAAAAAAGGCTCCAGAGACTGCCAAAATTCACTCTACTCATTTTACGCTGCCTGTTGGCTCTTTATATAGGTAAGTAGGCGCCATCATAGATTTACCACGACAATGCGTGAGTGGGTCGTGCAGCGCATGCGATAGTTGCGTTAAATATTTTAAAGTGATTGATTTAAAAAACAATAATTACCGCCGTTAACGCGATAAATTTGATAGCCCTACTTTAAGCCAAAACTAAAGACTGGATGAGTGTAAGACATTTTGTCTGTAACTTTAAATACAATTAGAAAATGATTTCATTAAAAAATATATATAAATATTAAATAAAGGCACGTCCGATATTTTTTTTGCCGATTCCGATACTTTGAAAATGACGTGATCGGACCCAATCGATGGGCATCCCGATCGATCGGGACATCTCTAGTTAATAGGTAACAGTTTATTTGACAGTGGCGTCATAACACAGTTATAATTATGACATGACACTGTCATGGGATTACTGAATGCTTATGACAGATGTCATTAAGTGTCATCCGGCAAATTTGGTCACAAACTCGATTTATGTCCAGCTCGGCTCTTTTACATCCATTCAAAACTGAGATAATTTGCCAGATAACACTAAATGACCTATGTTATAAGCATTTATTAACGCATCTTTAGTTGGCAATCTTATAAATAGTGACTTATGCCCTTACAAATTTGTGACTAATCTTACAACGTTGTATATAGCGTGCAATATGAAACAAAAATAAAACTCATTTTTTAAAATAATAGGAATTTATTGTAATATTGTCACATATAACCTGGTGCAATCAAAGAACAATCAATATCTTGAGCTACATCATGACTACTAAAATTTAACGGTGACTTTTGTTATAATTGTATGTAGCACTTTTGGCAATTTCTATGTCTTTTAATGGCTGTACTTCATGGCACTTTAGTTCGCAATTCAGTTTGACGAAGGTAATTCGTTAGTGTGTCCAATTACAAATTAAAAAGGTCAATTGATAAAATTAACTTACCGATGCAATCTTTGAGTCAGGGAACATTTCTTTTGCCAATTCTGAGAAGTGATCAGCAATCGTTGCAGGCAAATTGTGTTCGGCAACAACTTGGCAGAATAAAATCTCCATTTTCATTCTGCAGACTTCATCTTTATGACCAGTGTTGTTAATCTTACTTTAAAAAAAGTAATTAATTACAGTTACAAATTACTTCTCCCAAAAAGTTATTGAGTTTGTAACTCAGTTACCTGAATGGAAGAGTAATTAGTTACTTGGCAAAGTAACTGGTGTTACCTTTCATGTTTGTTTCATTTATTTATTTATTTTTAAAGATAGACTCAAGTCGAGATTTTGCCGATTTAGGAATATTTTAGATAAAAAGTTACTTCGGTTCGGTAGGAAGTTTCACTACAACAGAGCCTTTCTGAAATGTCTACTGCTTTAAAATGGCGACTGTTTACTAACACCGCCGAGTCTGTCATTTCACATGTAGTTCTATATGCATGTGGTATCTAGGCGTAAATTGTAGGCAGTCGGCTACAGTCAGGAAATATTGGAGCCACCAAGCCTCGCATCGCGTTTGCTACAGCGTCACAACAAACACTCTTCTCTCGACGTGTCTGACTTTTCTCGCGTCATTCAACCAACATAGTAACGCACATTGTCACGTTGCAGAAATGGTGACAAAATCCGAATGCAGAAAAAAAAATGCAGCAAAAACGTACAGATTTTGAACGTAACGTACGGCGTACACATTTAAAAATTAGTGCTCACTTGTACAAATTACGCCAAAACCGTACAACTTGACAGGTATGGTAATACATGAACACAAATGATTTTTAAATTCATCTGACTGAAGCCATTAAATTCAAAATGAGTATTGTTTTGTTTTTGTTTTTTTTGGCGGCATTAGTATTATTATACATGCATTTATACTAGCAGAGGTCTTAGTAGTCATCTTATCTCAAGGACAGGAGGCAAGCTGTACCCAAAACATCCGATAAGCATGGAGGCAGAGATGGTGGCTGACACCGAGAGAGCAAGCAGGATCACCGTCTCTTCCGGAAGTGGAGGCACCAGTCGCTCAACTTGAGGTGATTCATCTGACCCTGGCAGGTTGTGACCAGAGGTGGGTAGAGTAGCCAAAATGTTTACTCAAGTAAATTCAAAACAATATTACTTAAGTAAAAGTAAATGTAGTCATCCGAAAATGTACTGAAGTACTTAATGGTATGGTAAATTATATATTTTATATATTTTCATATATATATTTATATATATTTTTATATTTTATATAGGAGTGGGAACCTCAAGGCACCTCACGATACGATACGATTCGCGATACAAGGCTCACGATAACGATTATCTAACGATATCACGATACAGCAAATATCGATATATTGGTCAGAAATTTGATACATGATATTCTACGATACAACTGTTGAAACGAAAAAACATATTTCAAAATAGAAAAAATACTCTTTAAGTCATTTATTAAACAGTGACACCTTTTCAGTGCAAGATTGCTTTAAAATATAAATCTACTGGTAATTGTGTACCTGCACATATAGAGGAAACAAACCACAACCACTGATATTTCTTGGCGAAATCATGATGAATGGCACCCTTAATTTCTTAAGTTTTAAATCTTTTGACATTTTTTAACAGTGCTGTAAGTGTCAGTCAGCAGTTGAGCTTGGAGTGGGGCAATGATAAAATTGGTGGCTCTTTTCTTTGTATAAGACCTTTGTTGTCAAAAGCATTGGGTTGAGCACTTCCACCATCTGCTTCAGCATTTGTGACGTCAGACTCAGTCAGTTACATTGTTCCTCACCTTAAAAACAACAAAATAAATAAAAAATATTAGCTACTCAATAGCTTTTGAGTTGAAATTCTGATTTTTGTGTGTGTGTTGGAAGTATTGAGTGGATTAAAAAAATATGAATTGAATGAATAGAAATTAAAAATGCAATAATTACCTGTTTTTAATATGTAGGACACATTAATTATCATGCACGTCACCTTATATATCTTGGAAGCTATTCAAACCGTTTTTATAGCTTATTGTATCAAAACGGCAGTCATAACAGTTTGTGTAGTAAACTAGATGGAAAGTGGTTCTCAAATATGTCATCAAAATAATACATTTAAATGAAAAAATCAATCACCAGTACATTGCAAAACTTTTTTACCTCAAGTGATGCTCCATAGAAATCCGGTGTCCAATTAGTCACCAGCTGCCAGTGAACCTTATTTTATTAGACAATTCTTGCATACAGCAAAGTCCTTGTTCACCTTACTTCCTTTATTGTTGGTGTAAAATCCAGAGTGTGTCCACATGTGTGATTTTCAGCAATATTTTTCTCACTTTTTCCTCCACCGTTCTCACGAAGCTTTTTTATTTTTTTCAACCCACTTGGGACCGCTCTTCTTCTCTAGGCGACTTGTGCGCACTTTACCTTCACCGCCACTGTTGAGCGCCCCCAGTGGACCGCCAAAGAATTGCTCAACAAACATTGAGCAGTTTACAGCATCCATACTCCATTGTATGGCCAATATGTCAAATAAAAGTATCGATGCTTGGCGGGAGCATATCGATAACCGATCGGGTTGCAAAATATCGCGATATATCGCTGTATCGAGATATTGTCACACTCTTAATTTTATATGTATATATAATATATATTTATGGGAAGACAATCTAAATTACCTATATAACTGAACTGATTATATAATGCAAATAAGGTTGCTTAAAAGTTGGTGGGGACAATTTAAGCATCCTGAAAAATTGATAGTGTTATGTCCCTACCGTCTCTATGCAAACCTACCAAGGGCGCAGGTTTGGTCTCAACATTCATTGGTACGCTATAACAGCAGAACCTGCATGTACATTTTTTTGCTATTTATTAAAAAAAATAATTTAAAAAATGCTGCCATATTTACTATGAAGTTGCCAGAATATTAGTTTAATTCAATAATCATACAATCTGTCATTATTAATGTAAATATGATCATAAATATGTCAGTTTCCCCTCACTCCATAGAGCAGTGCTTCTCAATTATTTTCTGTTACGCCCCCCCAAGGAAGACATAAATGTTTCGCGCCCCCCCAAACTCTGCCGCCACTCTAAATAGTATCATTTGTCTATAATATTACTATTATAAGTACGCCTCTGCCTCACATTGTATCCTTTTTTTTTCTATTAGAGAAAATAACAGAGATGAACTTATAAAGTATAACTTTATTAACATTGTTTTGTTTGTAACAGAAAAGACAACGCTCATCAATTTGCCTGAATTAAAAAAAAAAAAAAAGTCACATCCAAACTGTAAAAATACACTCAAGGTACATTTTTGACCATTTCATACTGAAAAATAAAATCAGTAAATAGCAACAAATTCAAATTGATTAGAAACATTAACTCATGAGGACAATATGCCAAAAAATTTGACCGAAAAAACAAAACTGAATAGAAGAAGGGAAAAAAAGTGTCTTTGGACAGAAGGACAGTTTTTATTTTCGCTGCTCCCAGTATCACCTCCAGTTTGCAATGATGTGGGGTTATTTTTGCACTGAGCATGCAAACAGTGCTCACTGTTTTACTTATATAACACTGACAAAACGGGACGATTGTTGGCAATATTCGGTACATTTTCGCTGAAAAACAACCAAGCGGTTTATCAATGAGATTGGGGTCTAATGTCTTTAAGTGGCATCTTAATTGATTTGGCTTCCGGTTGTCCGCTATAATCATTTTTAGACACAGTAAACAGTGGTCTTTCCTCATCTACCACTGTATTAAATGTCAAAGCCAAAAGGCAAACGGCCCGAAAAAAGCGCACTCGAGGCAGACGGACATCCGGGCATTTAATGACGTCACCAGCCACAACAAAGCGTCGCCATATTGACAATGGGGTAAAAGACCAGTCACTTATAATAGAAACGCATTGAACTTTCGTCTTATTTGCCGTCTTTTTTCCGTGGGAATGGCTAAAAGTTGCTGTGTTGCGGGTTGTCACACAAGGAAGAGTTCGGAGCCACATTTGAAGTTCTTCATTCTTCTACGTGAGAAAAAAAAGGAGTAACAAATGGCTGAGCGCAATTAATCGAGGAACAGTAAAAGAAGACGGTTCGGTGGACTATTTTCGCCTGTGGGAACCTAAATCCAAGCACATTTACGTTTGCAGCCGACATTTTATTACTGGTGAGTTTAATCGATTATTTTTTTTTTTGCCCCAATTAGCTGCTACGATTCAATAGACTAGGCAGTGGTTATTTTTACCTTAACCGGAATTGTTTTTTTTGCCGTGAGGTGTTGACAGCTAAATAAAGCTTGGAGGCGGATAACCGGTAACGGCAGAAATAATCACTTCGTATCTACTACCAGTTTTCTCAGTTCCACACAGTACATATTCCACGTAAATGATAAAGGTCAACTTACCGGGTGACTTTATGAGGTACAGTGCCTTGCAAAAGTATTCGGCCCCCTTGAACCTTGCAACCTTTCGCCACATTTCAGGCTTCAAACATAAAGATATAAAATTTTAATTTTTTGTCAAGAATCAACAACAAGTGGGACACAATCGTGAAGTGGAACAAAATTTATTGGACAATTTAAACTTTTTTAACAAATAAAAAACTGAAAAGTGGGGCGTGCAATATTATTCGGCCCCCTTGCGTTAATACTTTGTAGCGCCACCTTTTGCTCCAATTACAGCTGCAAGTCGCTTGGGGTATGTTTCTACCAGTTTTGCACATCGAGAGACTGACATTCTTGCCCATTCTTCCTTGCAAAACAGCTCGAGCTCAGTGAGGTTGGATGGAGAGTGTTTGTGAACAGCAGTCTTCAGCTCTTTCCACAGATTCTCGATTGGATTCAGGTCTGGACTTTGACTTGGCCATTCTAACACCTGGATATGTTTATTTTTGAACCATTCCATTGTAGATTTGGCTTTATGTTTTGGATCATTGTCCTGTTGGAAGATAAATCTCCGTCCCAGTCTCAGGTCTTGTGCAGATACCAACAGGTTTTCTTCCAGAATGTTCCTGTATTTAGCTGCATCCATCTTCCCGTCAATTTAAACCATCTTCCCTGTCCCTGCTGAAAAAAAGCAGGCCCAAACCATGATGCTGCCACCACCATGTTTGACAGTGGGGATGGTGTGTTCAGGGTGATGAGCTGTGTTGCTTTTATGCCAAACATATCGTTTTGCATTGTGGCCAAAAAGTTCAATTTTGGTTTCATCTGACCAGAGCACCTTCTTCCACATGTTTGGTGTGTCTCCCAGGTGGCTTGTGGCAAACTTTAAAAGAGACTTTTTATGGATATCTTTGAGAAATGGCTTTCTTCTTGCCACTCTTCCATAAAGGCCAGATTTGTGCAGTGTACGACTGATTCTTGTCCTATGAACAGACTCTCCCACCTCAGCTGTAGATCTCTGCAGTTCATCCAGAGTGATCATGGGCCTCTTGGCTGCATCTCTGATCAGTTTTCTCCTTGTTTGAGAAGAAAGTTTGGAAGGACGGCCGGGTCTTGGTAGATTTGCAGTGGTCTGATGCTCCTTCCATTTCAATATGATGGCTTGCACAGTGCTCCTTGAGATGTTTAAAGCTTGGGAAATCTTTTTGTATCCAAATCTGGCTTTAAAGTTCTCCAGAACAGTATCTCGGACCTGCCTGGTGTGTTCCTTGGTTTTCATAATGCTCTCTGCACTTTAAACAGAACCCTGAGACTATCACAGAGCAGGTGCATTTATACGGAGACTTGATTACACACAGGTGGATTCTATTTATCATCATCAGCCATTTAGGACAACATTGGATTATTCAGAGATCCTCACTGAACTTCTGAAGTTTGCTGCACTGAAAGTAAAGGGGCCGAATAATACTGCACGCCCCACTTTTCAGTTTTTTATTTGTTAAAAAAGTTTCAATTATCCAATAAATGTTGTTCCACTTCACGATTGTGTCCCACTTGTTGTTGATTCTTGACAAAAAAATTAAATTTCATATCTTTATGTTTGAAGCCTGAAATGTGGCGAAAGGTTACAAGATTCATACTTTTGCAAGGCACTGTAGTTGTAGATGTTTCCGAACTCCACTGCAGGTCATTCCTTTGTTTATCCAGCTATCAGCTGCGACTTTGTATCGGCAGCTTTGTACGCCAATAAACGCTAATTTTAAATTGCATCGCCTCCTCGCGTCTGTCGGCAGTGACTCGTGATAATAGTAAGCCACGTTTAACACGTTTTTAGGAAAAAAGACGCAAAACACACCTGAAATATATGAATTTAGTTTGTCTATGGAATGTTAAGCTGTGCGTACCCCCTTCACAAAATGGCGACACGTTGCTAAGCGAGGTGACGTCATCGTGACATCACGCAGACTTCCTCCCTCGGCGGCCGAGGGAGAACCGTAGGTGAGGGCTGTCGTCGTGACGATCCCAAGCCGAAAATGGCACTTCTCGGGCAGACACGTGAGAACCGGAGAAGACAGTGGGTCGCTGCGTGAGTCCGGCCGGAAAACGGCTTTCGAAAACGGCGCACAGCTCTTCGTGAGTCTCTTCCATGTGCTGGGTGCTCTTGCTTACTTCAAAAATACTGCGCGCACTTTGAAAATGAGAGCGCCACTGCCACCCACTGAGTGGATGTGCAAGTACACTTTATTCTGGTACGGCAAAACAAAAAAAGCATGTTCCCCGAGGTCACACGCGCCACCCCTGGCATCGCTCTGCGCCCCCCAGGGGGGCGCGCCCTACTATTTGAGAAGTACTGCCATAGAGTAAGGTAGAGAGCTCCTTCAGTGTGTCGTTATACAATCCATTCCACTTGTTCATATAGAGAACTTCCACATCACTGATAATCCAGTCCGCGTTTTCCCCTGATACCTTGCTCGGACGGAGTCTGTACCAGCAGCGTGTGTGTGTGTACCACTGACGCACACAGAGCAGAGCGTGAATAGATGGATGAAGGATGGACATAATGTTTTTCAAGAAAGTGAGATGGTAGTAACAATTAGTTAGCTCCAGCACCCAGCGAACAGCAGAAAGTCCAATGTAAATAATAAACCAAATGCTCCATGTTTGACAAATAAAAATCTGGCTTGCACACTGCTGAAAATCTCTTTTAAATCTTATGGAGGTACATTTGTGTCTTATATTATTTTTTTTTTAAAAAGTCACTTCAAAACATTTTTTTCAATCAAAGAAAAAAAAATAAATTTGAGACTTAAATTTGCGTTTGAACAGTATTTTCCTTTGATTTTTTTAAATTGAAGTTAAGCAGGTTTGTGTATGGACCCTATTTTGGGTATGATTTTGGGTAATTCAATCAAAAAAATAAGTTGCTTCCAAAAAAAAACAATCAAAAGAAAAATCACTTTATTTATACACTTACACCCTGCATCTCCTGGGGGCTAAGCCCCCCTGTTCTTAAAACCTAGTAACGCCCCTGAGCCAAAGAAATACAGAAACAAAACAAAACATTGAATTCCGCTGGGAGAAAAATGCCATGTTGATGGCTATGTCAAATACTTTATTTTTTTTACTGCGGTTTAAAGACACCACATGATTGAAAAGGCTGGCGTAATCACAGAACAACTAGCTTGATTGCAAGCAAGATTATTATAATGAAGTCATGTGATGATTGTTGCACTGTCTCATTGGTCAAACTGATTGAGCCACTGTTGCACTCTGGCAAAAAAACGTAAAATCTAATATGTAGAATAAAGAGGGGAAAATGTAACGACTAGTGTAGCCCGAAATAGCGGCGTAGGAGTTGCATTTCTTCTTCACAAATATACTCAAGTACAAGTATGAAGTATGGCTTAGTAAAACTACTCTTAGAAGTACATTTTTCTCAAAAAGTTACTCAAGTAACAGAGTAAATGCAATGTGTTACTACACATCTCTGCCGTCCAGACAACCGACCAAGTGGTTTTAATTCTTAAACGCTAAATTACAGCTGCACACATAATCTTACCTTTCTGTTTTACCCTGCCCTCGCCCAACCACGCCAAATTTACACCCACAAACCGGGCCCCTAAAGAGGCACGGGTGTGGTCCAACCCCCAGCACCCCTCAAGTCCCACACCTGAACCTTATGTGCTGTATATGCTTCATCTAGGTCAGGGGTGTCCAAACTTTTTGCAAAGGGGGCCAGATTTGGTGTGGTAAAAATGTGGGGGGCCAACCTTGGCTGACGTCCTTTACATAGAACTGTATATTTAAGCAAATTTTAGCAAGCCATTCAGTGTGTCACATTTGCTTAATTATTTTTTTCTCTTTCGACTCTCGGGCTTTTGCGAAATACTGCTGCTGTGACATTAAACTAGCTTCAAGTTGCTTCAATTTCTTGCTGCATATCGTCCCTGTAATCTTGTCGTACATGTCAGCGTGTCCTGTTTGGTAATATCGTCTCACATTGAAATCTTTAAAAACAGCGACGTCTCTTTGCAAATGAGGCAGACACAGTTTATGCGTATTTTAGTGATGAAATGGTCTAATTTCCACCTATCCTTGAAGCGTCAGCCGTCACAGTCAACTTTCTTTTTTTTTGTTGATTGTCACCATTTTAGAAAATGGAAGTAATGGGTCACACGGAGTAATGTTGCTTAGCCCTTAAATACCTCCAACATGAAGCAATTATCAGAGAATCCCTAAATTTGAAAAATAAGGTCCTAATGAAACCTTTTTTTCAAATTTGTAAAAACAAAAGTCAAAATGAATATGTGTAATAAGCGCTCTATATCTATAACCCATCCTAAATCATGTGTTTTTTTTCTCATGGAACCTGCAGATGCATGTGTTGACTTGCATCCATCACTTTTTCTTCAAAAAGAAATGTCAAAATTCTAAATTAGTCTCAAAATCATGACATTTTAGTTGTATCAAATGTGATACATTTGGCAATAAAGGGTTAAAGTGCTGCTGCCTTTTAGTGGGTAAATGAGGGGCAGCATTTTGTGTGTAAGCTACTTCATATGCTGTTTGCAGTACTGCTGACCAATTCATTAAGTCTGTTCGGGCCAGACGTTATTGATTTCATGACAGAGGCTGGGGGCCGGATGAAATTTGACCACGGGCAGCATGTCTGCTCTAGGTAATATCATCAGAAAACATAGCATTAACTTTCATTGTTACGCTGACGACACACAACTGTATTTATCAATTAAACCTGAGCAGATCAGGCAAGTGGACAAACTAAGCACCTGCGTCCGAGATATAAATACCTGGATGAGCACTAACTATCTTCTACTTAACCCTGAAAAGACAGAAGTCCTTACAATAGGCCCGAAAAGTGTGAGAGACTCTTTAGCTTCCCAGATAGTCACTCTGGACAATGTAAGTGTAGCCTCCAGCACCACAGTTAAAAACCTAGGAGTTTTATTCGACCCTGACTTATCGTTTAAAGCTCACATTAAACAAACCTGCAGAACGGCCTTCTTTCACCTGCGCAACATAGCCAAAATTAGAAATATTTTATCTACAAGCGATGCAGAAAAATTAATTCACGCGTTCGTTACATCGAGATGGGATTACTGTAACTCCCTACTTGCAGCTTGTCCTAAAAGTTCTCTAAAAGGTCTTCAGCTTGTCCAAAACGCAGCAGCAAGACTTTTAACAGGAACCAATAGAAGAGAGCCCTTCACTGGCTTCCAGTCGAGTTTAGAATTAAATTTAAAATCCTCCTTCTTACATTTAAGACCATTAATGGGTTGGGGCCATCTTATCTCACCGATGCTCTGGTTCCATACCGCCCCAACAGAACACTCCGCTCTCAGAATGCAGGTCTACTGGTAGTTCCCAGGGTTTCTAAAAGTACTGTTGGAGCTAGAGCCTTTAGCCACCAAGCCCCTGTTTTATGGAATCAGCTTCCAGCTAATATTATAGAAGCTGAGACAGTCTGCACATTTAAGATTAGATTTAAAACGTTCCTATTCGACAAAGCTTATGGTCAGGCTAGTTGAAGTCGGAGTAGACTCAAAGTTTAGTCTAAGCTGCACTAGAAGGTATAAAGCTGGGGGAAGTACAGCCACTGAGTTCTATCTCCTTTTTCTCTCTACCTACCACTTATCTTACTTTATTTCTATTTTCCAATGTTAATATCTAGTTGTCTAGTCTCTTCATCACTAGTCACCTGGTGTCCCCTTTCCCCCCTCCCCTTTAGGGGAGGGGCTATGTTTCAGCTGCAGCCTCCTGACTGTCCGGACCCCTGGCTGGATGGACGTCCTCGTTGCTACCCCCGTCTCATCTGGCTAGATGGACCTCTTCTTGTTACTTTACTCCACTGCATCTTTACGGACTGTAACTTCACCTGCTAATTCCCATTAGCAGTCCTGGGGTTTCCTGTCCATCTGTCCTGGGAGTGGATCTCTCCCGACTGTGGTACTCCCCAAGGTTTCTCATTTTCTCCCAAAGACTCTGGAGTTTTTGGAGTTTTTCCTTGCCGACATGGAGGGTCTAAGGATGGGGGATACCCAGGACATGAATTTATGTATTCATCTTTGTTGCTTCATTTGCTGTTTCTGATTGTCTATCATATTGCCTCTGCAAAGCCCTTTGAGACAACGTTGTTGTGATCCAGGGCTATACAAATAAAATTGAATTGAATTGAACCTTATACACTTAAAATTAGAAACATTGAAGTTTCTCTTTCACAAAATACTCAGGGTAGACGGGGTAGAGACCTGCAAAGGGGCTTTGCTACTCCGGTGTCATTTCAAATGTCCAATTCTTGTAGTTTGTACATTTATAGTACATTTCGTATATTTTGGAAGCCCTCGGTGGCCCCCTTTATCGGCTAGCACCCAAAGCAACTGCCTGACTTGCCGATCCTCTTGCCCCGCCTCTGGTTTTAGCCCCTCATAAAACTGTGATGAAGTTGAGTGTTATTTTTTTCATGTATTTGCATGGCAACTGTCAATCAAAAGTGATCGGCCTTGCGACCCCAAACTTTGTTTTTATCTTGTCTGTCCTCATCTCTGTAGGGAAAATGTGCTAATGAAGACGATTTGTCACCTCCGATTGCGCAGGCACGTTGCATAACACTGACTTTTCACTAGAAGAGGAACTACAGTCAAGAACAAGCGTTAAATCTTGTCTCGCATGGCTTTTGTGAGCACTGACTAACTTTTCCAACTTTGCACAGACTGCCTTAGAAACAGTGTGTTTTTATGGAAAGACTGACATGCTGATAAACTGAAGTATTATCTTAAGAGTCTGTGCGGTAAAAAAGCTTGGGCTGCTCGGAAGGCTTTGTTTGGGTTTCTTCATGTTCTTAAAAAGAGCAGGCCGGCCCAAGTGCACCAGAGGTGGAGGGCTGCTTCTTGGAAGACGGCCCGTTTGTTCCCATTTGCTCCCTGTGGAACACAACAACTTTTAAAAGACTGCATGGTGGGAGAAAGTGATGACTTTGAATGATTGCTTTCTCCTAAGATGGACCCTTGCTTTTTTGAGATAAACAACATTGATGGACTGAGTTAGGAAAAAACTATAATCTTATACAGTCGTTCCCTAAAAACATGATTTCTTTTTTTTATAGTAAAATGAAAAAAAACGTGCCTAAGCATTTAATGCAAGAATAATGATTTTTTTTTTTTGTCTTTAATCCATTACAGGGCACAAATTGAGCACATTGGCTTCCATTGACGGTGCTAGCAGTCCAATGCTTTTTTACTGTTAGGGGTGAATGAACGAACGTTCAGTTAAAATGGGAATTGGACGTCTGGTGTTGTCAATGGCACAATGTTTTGGGAGACAAAAACATAACGACGAATGCCAGTTTTCCTTTGAAAAGACAAAAACGAGACAAAAATGTACAATAGTTTCATTCACATGTTCACAGTGTCTATACAGTAGTATGAACAAATGTGTCTGAACCTTTTGGAATTTGTCACATTTCTGCATAAACTCACCATCAAATGTGATCTGATCTTTGTCAAAATCACACAGATGAAAAAACAGTGTCTGCTTTAACTAAAAGCATCCAAACATTTATAGGTTTTCATATTTTGATGAGGATAGTATGCAAACAATGACAGAAGGGGGAAATTTAAGTAAGTGAACCATCACATTTAGTATTTTGTGGCCCTCCCTTTGTCAGCAATAACTTCAACCAGATGGTTCCTGTAGCTGCAGAGCAGTCTGGCACTTCGATCAGGACTAATCTTGGCCCATTCTTTGCTACAAAACTGCTGTAGTTCAGTCAGATTCCTGGGATATCTGGCATTAACCGCTAAGTTTAGCTCATGCCAGAGCATCTCGACTTTGACTTGGCCACTCCAGAACGTGTATTTTGTTCTTCTGAAACCATTCTGAAGTTGATTTACTTCTTTGTTTTGGATCATTGTCTTGTTGCAGCATCCATCCTTTTTTCAGCTTCAACTGTCTGACAGACGGCCTCAGGTTTTCCTGCAAAACATACTGATAAACTTTTGAATTCATTCTTCCATTAATGATTGTAAGTTGTCCATGCCCTGAGGTAGCAAAACAGCCTCAAACCGTGATGCTCTTTCCACCATGCTTCACGGTGGGGATGAGGTGTTGATGTTGCTGAGCTGTCCCATTTTTCCTCCACACATGACGTTGTGCGCTACTCCCAAACAATTCAAATTTGGTTTCATCAGTCCACATAATATTTTGCCAAAATTTCTGTGGCGTGTCCAAGTGCCTTTTTGCGAACATTAAACAAGCAACATTTTTTTTTTTTTTTGGCAACAGTGGTTTCCTCTGTGGAGTTCTCCCATGAACACCATTCTTGGCCATAGTTTTACATAGTTGATGTGTGTACAGATATTGGACTGTGCCAGTGATTTCTGTAAGTCTTTAGCAGACACTCTAGGTTTCTTTTTTACCTCTCTGAGTATTCTGCGCTGAATTCTTGGTGTGATCTTTGGTGGATGGCCACTTCTTGGGAGAGAAGCAACAGTGCTAAATTCTCTCCATTTGTAGACAACTTCTCTGACTGTGGAGTGATGAACATACAGACTTTTAGAGATGGTTTTGTATCCTTTCCCAGCTTTATACAAATCAACAATCGTTGATCGCAGGTCTTCAGACAGCTCTTTGACCGAGCCATGATGCACATCAGACAATGGCATCAAGACAATTCTTGTCCGGTGTGTGTTTTATCGTGGGCAGGGCAGCTTTAAACCACTCATCAGTGATTGAGCACGCTCCTGACTTAAAATTTTTTGGTAAAAATTGGTTTCAATTGCTGTTTAAGTCTCCTTAGGCAGAGGGTTCACGTACTTATTTTTCCCCCCTTCTGTCATTGTTTGCATGCTAGCCTCATTAAAACATGAAAACCTATAAATGTTTGGGTGGTTTTAGTTAAAGCAGACACTCTTTTTGCATCTGTGTGATTTTGACAAAGATCAGATCACATTTGATGTTGATTTCATGCAAAAATGTGAGAAATTCCAAAAGGTTCAGATACTTTTTCATACCACTGTATATGTAGTTAGCCTGCATTGTAGCAGTATCTGGTTGTGTCACTCATTTAACTTGCTGCGCTGCCTCCCACCCACAACTCGCCAGTGTCCTCTCCAGTCTGCAAGCTTGCACACACGGTAAGATTTGTTTTCTTATCATGACCAGAGAGAATAAATGTTAAAATGAATATACTGCACTTTGGTACTCCCATACTTTTCATATTGTGTCGAAGTATGGGGGAACACTTACCAAAGTGCATTATATCCATTAATTACATTACAAGCAATTCGGATTATACACAAAGTGGGTTTTTTAGATCACACTCATGATTTATTTACTCAATCAAAACTGTTAAAATTTAATGATCTTGTAAAATACAACACATCAATATTTTTATTCAAAGCATTTCATAAATTATTACCCCTCAATTTACAATGTCTTTTTACAGTGCAAGAGCAATCTCATAATTTGAGAAGATTTGCTAACTTTTCACAACCAAAATTTCGTACTACTCTTAAAGGATTCTGCGTGTCCGTATGTGGACTGGATCCTTGGACTGGAACAGTTTGGGATTACATTATAAGCAGTGTCAAAGTATCCAGAAATTCAAATTGCTGTATAAACATCAGGTCTGGTCACGATATATGGAAAGAGGTCTTTAAATGTCTTGGGTGTATGTAGAAATATTACATGTTTTATGTATAATATTTAGTACATATGTAATAGTTACTCATATTTATTATTAGTGATGTGTGTATATATATATATATATATATATATATGTGTGTGTGTATATATATATATATATATATATATATATATATATATATATATATATATATATATATATATATATATATATATATTAGGGCTGTCAAACGATTAAAATTTTTAATCGAGTTAATTACAGCTTTAAAAATTAATTAATCGTAATTAATCGCAATTCAAACCATCTATAAAATATGCCATATTTTTCTGTAAATTATATATATATATATATTCTGTAAAATAAATTGTTGGAATGGAAAGATAAGACACAAGATGGATATATACATTCAACATACGGTACATAAGGACTGTAGTGGGCATTTCACTCTACTGTCATTTAAATCTGTCTATGCTGTCCTCACTCCGAAGCGTCTACTTTTTCCAAAGCTAGACAGCTAGTGAACGACGCCTTAATAATCAGACTTCTTCCTTTTTCTTCTGATTTATTAATAAAAGGGCCTCAAACCATTGTCCTCTTTAGACCGTAGTGAAACTACAAAAAAAAGTACACAAGCATTGCATTAGCAACAACGTTAGCTTAGCACGCTACACAGGTTCATTAAACATAAACAAAAAGAGTCTCATACAAAAAATAGAACATTTCGCTTACTAACATAATATGTACATTCTTTACAACAACCATACTTATGGACAAATCTTGTCCAAGGATCATATAAGCACAACATTACAATGTAGGCGTTAGCCCGAGACGTCGTGCAGCCATATTGATCGGGCAAGAAAGCAATAAACCATGTCGCAAAGCGACCACAAGAGTTCGCTGTTAGACAGCACAAAAAACCTTGCTGTAAAACTTACCAAAAGGCAGAATACTGTCTGAGCAGGACATGTGCGTTAATTGCGTCAAATATTTTAGCGTGATTAATTTTAAAAATTAATTGCCGCGCGTTAACGCAATAATTTTGACAGCCCTAACATATATATATATTGGTGTTATTATGATTACTGCAACTATTATTATTATTATCATCGATGTAATCATTATGATTAGTACAGCTGTTGTAGGGAAGTGACCGCATTCCTATGGAATTTTTTGAGTGAAATGGGGGTGGGACTCAAAAAGCTCGGCTTCTTCCCACTCCTTTTCGAGCTACACGTGTATGTATTATTATTGTTTTTGGTACATTCATCATTACTGTTTAATTTTTATGTTTTTTTTTTTTTTTTTCCATACTTCCTACTTGTTGTTTTTGGTTGTTATTGCTTGAAATAAAAATCAATCAATCAATAAATGAGGAAAAATGTTGCTTTAGGTGCTAAAGGTCTGTGCTGACTTATCATCACAAACTAAATGTAACTTGTAGCGTTAGCATAGCATTCATGTTCGCATTAGCAATAATCTAATGCTAATGGCGAGCGTCCTCGTAAACTCTCGGACAACTTTTTTACATGCAGTTCGTTGCGTCCATGTGGGTATGATTAATAGAAAATAATGTACTGTTTTCCTGCTGAGTGTGTAGTATCACCAAGTTCGCATTGTCCTTATAGATGCTACATTACGTGCTCGTCTGTCAATGTTCATTTGAAATGGTTGGAAACCTTTATTTGTTCATTTTTGGAGTAATTTTTTTTTTTTTCAGACGAAAACATTTTTCATAAACGTTGACTAAAACTAGACAAAATTAGTCTTGAGTTTTCATCAACAAAAACAACACAAAGACAGATTTTGAGATGACTAAAATATGACTAAGACTAATAAATATTATCCTCCAAAACACTGAGACTAAGAGGACATTTAAAAGGGCTGCCAAAAACAACACTGACTCGCTCTAAAAAGTATTAAAGATCTTAAATGTCAACTTTTGAATTGCTGCTCACTCTCCCTGAAATCTGATTGGACAGTAACATCTTTATAAATCCTGCAAGATGAATGGGTAGATTGTCGGAATTAGACTGAGAAATATCACAATTGAAAATATAGGCAAGTGATTTTTGTGGCTTACCACATGCGATTGTGTTTTTCCATCAGGTAAGGCCGATGAGGCGCCAAGGCTTAGTTGCTGCTCTGGAGGGTTGCCATTATGCTTGGCTCACGCCACCATTGGCTGCCAGCACAAAGGTCTGATTACACCTCTCACTTTATCTAGTCTGCTTCACTTTTTTACTCTTTCCATGAATTACAGACACGCTACGAAGGCGATAAAACCTTTTTCTTTTTTTTCTTTTCTTTTTTTGTTCCCAAGAATGACGCTTTTTCAAGTGTCTAAAGTCTATGCTAGAAAAACTTTAAATACAGTATTTAGTAGTATATTTTTGGAGAAGTCTAATTCTTTTAAAACAAGTTTGTTTTCTGACCTCTGGGACGTTTGATCTTATTACCGCAAAATTTAATCACCTCTTCCGTTTTACATTGCAAACATTTGTTCATTCTTGAATTTTCGTAAACACAAAAATGCAGACAAAATGAACCAAATACATAACCTCTGCTTTCCGAAGGTTTCACCTACTGGCAGAAGTAATTACCTAAGAAAAAAAAAACAATAACAACAAGACTTTAATCATTTTTTAAAAATATAGTTGTTTTTTCACTAGCAATTCTATTATTTCTAGGACTATCCACTTTTCCCCTCCTTAGTAAAAAAAAGTAATTGTTTTTAGAACAGCTGCATTTTTGTAATAAAAGAAGAATGTAGTATTTTTCCAGGAAGAGATGCATCTTTTTTAAAAACTAATTATTTATAATATTTGAAGAATTTAAAAATATCATATGACATTTTTTCAAAGTTGTCATTTTATCAGTTTTTTTTTTTCAAAAGAATGTTTATATTTTTTTAATGAAATGTATATCATTTACAATATGAGTGAAAAAACTTAGCATTTTTCCTTTTTTTTTTCTTTATTCCTGATTTCTTTCAAGAATATTATTGTATATACAGTGGGGAAAATAAGTATTTGAACACTGCGATTTTGCAAATTCTCCCACTTAGACATGATGGACAATGAAATTTTCATGGTAGGTGCTTGTCCACTGTGAGAGACTATATAAAAAATAAAAAATAAAATCCCGAAATCACAGTGTATGATTTTTTTAACAGCTTATTTGTATTATACTGCTGCAAATAAGTATTTGAACACCTATCTATTAGCTAGAATTGTGAGCCTCAATGACCTGTTAGTCACCTTTAAAAAGTCCAAGGAATAAGTGGAGTGGATGTGGACTTTTTGACCTGTTTGAGACGGTTAGCTGCATATAAACACCTGTCCACCCCATACAATCAGGACGACTCCATTTCCTATCATGGTCAAAACCAAAGAGCTGTCCAAAGACAACTGTAGACCTCTACAAAGCTGGACAGGATTAAGGGGCAATTGCCAAGCAGCTTGGTGATTGATAAAAGAGCCGGCGTTGGAGCAATTATTAGAAAATGGAAGAAGCTAAACATGACTGTCAATCTTCCTCGGACTGGGGCTCTCCATGCAAGATCTACCTTGTAGGGTCCCAATGATCTGGTGAGGAATAAGCCAAGACCTACGCAGGAGGAGATGGTCAGTGACCTGAAATGAGCTGGAATCAACACACCCAAGGTTACTGTTGGTAATACACTAAGACGTCATGGTTTAAAATGCATAGAATGGAAGGTTCCACTGCTAAACCAGCACATGTCCTGGCGCGTTTTAAGTTTGCCAATGGCCATTTGAATGATCCAGAGGAGTCATGAGAGAAAGGCATGTGGTCATATGAGATTATCAGAAGGTTTTTGGTCTTAATTCCACTAATAGTGTTTGGAGGAAGAAGAATGATGAGTACCATCCCAAGAACACCATCCCTACTGTGAAGCATGGGGGTGGTAGCATCATGCTTTGGTGTGTTTTTCTGCATATGGGACGAGACGACTGCACTGTATGGAGGAGAGGATGACCAGGGCCATTTATTCTGAGATTTTGAGGAATAATCTCCTTCCCTGAGTTAGAGCATTGAAAATGAGTTATGACTGTATCTTCAAAAACGACAATGGCCCGAAGGAGACAGTCAGAAATACCAAGGAGTGGATTCATAAAAAGCATATCAAGGCTCTGGAGGGGCCTAGCCAGTCTCCAGACTTAAACCCAATCGAAAATCTTTGGCGGAAGCTCAAACTCCATGTTTCTCAGTGACAGCCCAGAAACCTGATTGATCTAGAGATGATCTGTGTGGAGCAATAGTCATAAGCGGATTTTAGGGGCGGGGGCAGCCCCCCCTCAGTGTCCGAAAAGTGTCATTGCATGTAGTTGACTTTCCTATATACTGTATATAAAAGTTGAAAAGCAATAAAACTGCAACAAAAATGAATGAAATGAATGAACAATTTTTAAAAAATGATTTTTTTTCTTTGACCGAAAATTTTTTTTTTTTTGCTTGAAGCAACTTTTTGGGGGGATTGAATGATTTAGACACAAATGTCCTAATCATAATATGGCCCAAATACAAAAAGGATTGGTTCAATCAAAGAAAACTTTTTCAATGAAAAATTAAGTGTTCAAATGCAAATTTTTCAATCGCAAATATTTTTTTTGCATACAAAAACTTTTTCTATGATTGAAATTTTTTTTTTGATTGAAGTGATTTTCTTTTTTTAAAATTTATATTTTTTTGAAGCAACTTATTTTTTCATTGAATAATACAGACACAAATGTCCTAGCCAAAATGTGGCCCAAAAACACATCAACATTACTTCAATCAAAAAAAATTTGACTTCAAATTTAAAAAATAATACATTTAAAAATTTAAAAAAAAAAAAACAGAAAAATAGCTTTCACATGATTTTTTTTTTGTGGGGGGGTTTGAGTTTCAAATTTGTTTTTGCATTTGAGTTTCAATTTTTTTTTTTTTTTTTTTTTTTTGCATTCAACCACATTTTTTTTTAATTGAAGCGACATTTTTGGGTTGAATAATAAAGACACACATCTGCCTCCATGTGGCTTCGCCCAGGGGATACAATTTTTGACTGGGGTAACTACATTGGCACGACACCGGCGGGCGTACCATAGTCAATGGATGACAATCTTGGCGAAAAGTATTGCCTAAGCAGCCTGATTTAGAATTCCCCTCAAGAATGATGGGAAACATAAAACACTCATTGTCAACTTATGATTATAAATATTCTTGTAAGTTAATTTTATTGCTGACCCTTAGTTTCGGGGACATCAACATGTTGTGTCCCCCTGCCCCAAAAGTCAAACTCCACCTATGGCAATAGACTTTAGTGTAAAATCCCTGCTGCAGTCTGTCCAAACTTGGTGAAAAGTTCCAGGAAACGTTTGACCTCTGTAATTCTAATCAAAAGCTACTGTACCAAATACTAACATTGATTTTCTTAGGTGTTCAAATACCTTTTTGCAGCAGTTTAATACAAATAAATAGTTAAAAAATCATACACTGTCTCTCACACTGGACAAGCACCTACCCTGAAAATTTCAAAACTGCCCATCATTTCTAAGTAAATAGTAAAAAATAACAATTAGTAATGATAATAATAATCTTAAGGTGCTTTTTATTTCCCCAAGACGAATGTAATATTTTTCTACAAATAAAAATGGCATGACAAAAATAAAGTAAGAATAAAGTAAGTTTCCAAGAATATCGTAGTATAACATGTCTGTTGTTTTTTTCCATTACTTTAAGATTTGATTTTTATATCTATGTATAATTTTGATGATAACATTTTAAACCGGAAAAAAACTTAGTATGGTACCTTGATTTACAAGTCTAACTCTTTCTGTAATCATGCTCATAACTCAAATCATTCGCATAATTTTTTTTTTTTTTTTTTAAATCAACGTTCCCCTTTGAATGAATAGAAATTATTTTTATGGTCGTCATTTATAGTTTTTTGTTCTCATAGAATGTGTTTTTTAGTGCATGTGCTCCTTTGTATTTTTAAGGAATTGCTTTGCAACTGTTCTACAGAACTGTTTTGAAATAACCGACAAGTTGCATTTTCATTTCCCTTCACCCATGCGGTCCCACAAACACAGACACACACACACGCACACACACTAGACAACAACAGCGTCTGCTCTACTGGGATTTACAGTATCTGCAGTCCTGCCACAATATATTGTGTTTAATATTAAAACAAGCGTGGGTGGGAATCAAGAGACCTGCACTTTTGGCCGTCTAAATGATAGAAAAGGAGAAGGTCACAGGTGTTTTATGGCCCGCCTCCCCCGGCGCCACCACAAAAGCTTTGGCTTGACTCACCAAGAGTGGGCGGGGCAACTCGCTCCATCAATCGGAACTCACAAAAGACACCTGGATCCCATGCTGGACTTGACAAGTTGCCATTTTGTAATTTGCCTGTTTTGACCTGTTTTTCAAAATCCATTTGAAGTGAGAGGGCTTGCAGTAAATGCTCATGCTTCAATGCCATTGACGGCCATAGACGTCCAATTCATTTTGACTGGGAGGGGCAAATGAACAAATTTGACCCTCCCAGTCAAAATGCATTGGATGTCTATGGCCGTCAATGGCAGCCAATGAGTTAACCAACATAATAAAAAAAAGAATTACACATTGCGTATTTAAAACAATACCAAAGCTTTGCCTGGAAAAAAAATATGCGAAACCTATTCCTAAAAAACAATGCAAAACATCACTGGCATGCTAACATTTAGCATACAAGGTCTCAATTTAAGGTACTTTAGAGCTAGCCTCTCCCAACTATAACGAATTGAAAATGAATGGGAAAAACTTTGGACGTCCATTGCCGTCAGTGGCATCGAATTACATAGGCCTCAATGGAATCCGAGTACTTTAGCATCAATAGATCCGACATACATGGCCATCAATGCAATGTAAATTTGATTGGAAATTCCATTGAAAGTGAATGGGGACATTTGAACGTTGCACTTCATTTAAAATGAATGGGAAAGTTTTTGGCAAATTTCCTGGGAACCGTAATTTTTTTTCCAAATCTGTATACAAATTTTATGCCCCTCTCCGTCCCCGAAATTTTGATGTCCAAATTATGTGATTTGGTCAAAAATTGTAGGGCTAGATGCATTTTGAAAATGTTTTTTTTTTTCTCAAAAAATCGGTGTTTACGGGCGAACAGAAAATTTTTCAGGGTCGTTCGAAAAATTCCCTCCGCCGCGTGAAAATTCTGGTCATTTCGATATTTGAAGGGTGCCGATCGGTTAAACGGTTCGGGCTGTGCGGCGCACCGAAGAAATCCCATTTAAAAAAAAAAAAAAAAAAAAAACTGGTTAACACTATCTGGGTCTTTTTTCAAAGACCCAGATAACAATGCAAAACATAATTGACATTGCAAAAGTTTTAACATCCAAACTTTCAATAAAGTTACTTTTTTAAATTAGGTGATTTAGCGGCTTTAGCACAGGTTGAACTAAGCACACCATATTTGATGCATTTTTTCCTTCTCAACATTGTTTTCAGAAAGCAGCTTAAATATCGCATGTTTATCATGTCAAGCATGCTGCAATCTGTGCATCCTGTTTGCACAACAGACTTTCATTTGTTATGTCACCTTTGTTGTTAGTCTACCCAAAAGATTTGATGCGCTTTTTTGGACTCTGCTTTTAGCAGTTTTTTTTAATAGTACAAATAGACAAATATAGATGAGACGAAAGAAGACAAACATTACTGAAAATGGATGAAAGCAAAATACACTTCAAAATAACCCTTCCTGCAGTAGCTAAAATCAAAGTTGACATGTCAACAAGTGATGCTGTGAGTTTCCCGGCAGCCAAAGGCGTCGTTCCAGAAGCCGACAGCTGCCGTGCAGACCCGGACGAGCTACGATTTACGGGAGCTCCTCTCCGCCCGCAGTCGGGATCCCAATTAGCTTTTAATCCGGTAACGTTCCCGTCTGGTCCATTTAGCGTTTTACCATCTGTTGTGGAACTGTAAATGTGACAGGATGGTATCCCCATCCACAAACACGAGCGACAACATACCCAAGGATAGATGTTGTTAGATAATGTTTCCTATCAGTGTTTCTACAAGTAATACCACACGAGGGTCGTGGTAAATCTATTACGAGCAAATGGCGCTATTTGTTTTTCTACATGATTAATTTTTATGTTTGGGTCATCTTAATTTGGTTAAAATGAAATTTTTCACAAATTTCATACTAAGTGTTGAAATAGTTTGAAAACAAATATAAAAGCTAGAGATGTCCCGATGCCAATCGATCGGGTCCGATCACGTCATTTTCAAAGTATCGGAATCGGCAAAGAAATATCGGCCATGCCTTTTTTTACTATATATATATATATATTTTTTTTTTTTTAATTAAATCGTTTTCTAATTGTATTTAACGTTACAGACATAATATGTTACACTCATCCAGAGTCATTTTTTTTCTTAATGCATTGCCAAAATGTATATGATCGGGAAAAATTATCGGGAATGATTGGAATTGAATCGGGAGCAAAAAAAAGCAATCAGATCGGGAAATATCGGGATCGGCAGATACTCAAACTAAAACGATCGGGATCGGATCAGGAGCAAAAAAACACGATCTGAAAAACCCTAATATAAACTTATTAGCTGGCATTGGTCGCTGCCAGTCCTCCTGGTTGAAACGGATCTGTTGTCTCTCACCATCAAACAGCATCATTCACAGAATTACATTTTTCAAAAACAAGTTCAAATGAACTACGACCATCTATAGAGGTTCAACAATTAAACGATTAATCGACAACTGATCGATTAGCAAATTAATCGACAACTATTTTGAAAACCGATTAATCGTTTAGGACCTTCTTCACCTTAAAGTTCTCAAAATTCTTGAAATTATAACATACATATAACTTCAGTTTTAAATATCAGATTTCTACTAAAGATGCCGATCACGTCATTTTGAAAGTATCGGAATCGGCAAAAAAATATCGGACATGCCTTTTTTTAATTATATACATATTTTTTAATTAAATCGTTTTCTAATTGTATTTAACGTTACACACATAATGTGTTACACTCTTCCAGAGTCTTTAGTTTAAGCTTAAGGTAGTGTTATCAAATGTATCGCGTTAACGGCGAGGATTAATATTTTTTACATTTATCACGTTACAATATTTGACGCAATTAACACATGCGCTGCACGACCCACTCACGCATTGTCGCGTTCAATCTATAGTGGCGCCGTTTTACCCATACAGTATATAGAGCTAAAAAGCAGCTTAAAATGAGTAGAGTGAATTTTGACAGCCTTTTGAGCCTTTTTTTTTTTTTTTTAAATGGCTAAAGCCTTACAATCCCTCTCCCAACGATTAGAATAATCGTCGGAAGCAATGTGGGGAAGAAAGGTAGTAGTTGATCTTTTTATTAACACCCTATGTTATTTCCCAACGCAGAGAAGATATATCAATTGGTACCAAGACGCACAGTCGTGGTTGCACTTCCCATCATGCATTTGGGCAGAAGTTAAATGGTTACAGTATCATTTACTGAAAGCTCAACAAATACACTCATAGGCAATATTTAGTCACAATATACAAAGTCACATTTACCCTTTAAGAATTACAAGTCTTTCAATCCGTGGATCCCTCTCACAGAAAGAATGTTAATAATGTAAAGGCCATCTTGAGGATGGATTGTCATAATAAACAGATACAGTACTTATGTACTGTATGTTGAATGTATATATTCGTCCGAATTTTATTCATTTTTTTCTTAATGCATTGCCAAAATGTATATGATCGGGAAAAAGTATCGGGAATGATTGGAATTGAATCGGGAGCACAAAAAAAAAGCAATCGGATCGGGAAATATCGGGATCAGCAGATACTCAAACTAAAACGATTGGGATCGGATCGGGAGCAAAAAAACATGATCGGAACAACCCTAATTTCTACATTATATTTTTAGTTAAGCCAAAGTAGGACATGAACAAAAATGGTTTACTTTGGAAAACAATTCACATTTTTGCCATTTTCGGACATCTTATTGTCTAAACTAGCTTCTTATTAAGCCTGCTGCAACTAATCGATTAAAATCGATGAATAAATTAGTTGCCGATGAATTTGATAATCGGTAGAGCTGTAGACTACAATTATGTCAGAAAGCTGTAATAAAATATTTTTGAAGGAGATCGTCATCCATTTTGTCTTCATTGTGACTGACAACATGCCTAAAACAACTTCCAAGGTAACTTGTGAAGGTAATTGAAAAAATTAATCCATTATAAAAATAATTGTAAGTTGGGTACCAGATGGTTACGGCTGCAAACAAGATATGACGCAAGACTGCAATTTTTCTGATAACTGAAATAACTACATAACAAGCCCAAAATGAATCAATCCATATTTAATTAATCAGCCCGAAGACAAAAGAAGAAAAAAAAAACAGGCTCCAAGGATTGCTGCGTTTAAATCACTAGAATATACCTACCTACATGAGCTAAAATTTGATATCTACTCACAGTATGTGGACACTAGCTCATTATGGGTTTGATTTTTTATTTTTATATTTTTTTTCATAAAAAAGTAATTATAAATTAGCTATTAAATTGTGTTATGGCCCCAAATAACATTATAGATTTTAATTCATTCAATTCTTTCAGATTATTTTTTTTCTTAGCATTTGACTCATTACCTTCCATTGACAACGATAAACGTCCAGTTCCTTTGAGCTGAAAAAACTGGCAGTGAATGCTCATGTTTTACTACCGTTGACTGCACAAAGGTCCAATCCATTTTTACAGGGAGGGGCATATTCATTACAGTACAGTTACTGTATGGACCAGACGTTGAGCACCGTCAATGGCAGCCAATGCGTTAAATGAGTGCCTTATAAATGCTTAAACGTGCATTTTCAGTCTAATCGAACACTATTTATGAACCCATGAGCCGTAGGTTAGGGTGACCAAACGTCCTCTTTTGCCCGGACAAGTCCTACTTTCACGTAGTATCCTCGTCGTCCGGGTGGGTTTTATAAATTCATAAAAATGTCCGTTTTTTATGATTTTTCACGGGACCAACTTGAAGAGAATCCCTCCGGCCGCTGGGTGGCAGTGCCTGCATGCGATGACATGGCTCCTAGTAGTAGGGAGGGAAGGAGTAGTTCTTCTTGTTTTTGTTGGCAGTTTACCCCTATCATGAGGCATTACCCCCATCTACTGGGTTGATGATTTAGCCACAACACCTGAAGTTTTTTTACAATAAATACGTATATAATAACAACTGTTGACTTCTGTCAGAGCTTTGACTTTAAAATCCCGTTTGGTGTCGCATCGTTGCGCTGCCAATGATTGTAAACTTTTATAGCGAAGTTTGATTTTTGCCTCAGCAATCTATCAGTAAGCTAAACCGTGCTAGGTATTATGGGAAACGTAGTTTTGAACTGCTACGTTTGGAAACATGCTGGTTGAATAGTTTGTCAGTTTATTTCGGTTTTTGTTTGTGTGTAATCTAGAACATTGAATGAGAATATCAATTGAATATGTCAATTTGTATTTTGTAAAATTGTCAAGGACAGTTGTCCTGATAGTAATTTATAAAAATGTTTAGTTGGCACATAGCCTACTATGTGTATGTGTATTGACTGGACTACATTTCTATGGGTCTGCATTATATATTATACGTATATATATATATATATTTAGAGATGTCCCGATCGATTGACATCCCGATCGATCGGGTCCGATCACGTCATTTTCTAAGTATCAGAATCGGCAAAAAAATATTGGCCATGCCTTTTTAATTTTTTTTTTTTTTTATTAAATCGTTTTCTAAATGTATTTAACGCTACAGACATAATATGTTACACTCATCCAAAGTCTTTAGTTTAGGCTTAAGGCACCGATAACGGCGGTAATTAATTTTTTAATAATGTATCACGTTAAATATTTAATGCAATTAATGCATGCGTTGCACGACCCACTCGCATTGTTGCGCTCAATCTGTAATGGCGCCGTTTTACCCATTTAGAGACATAAAAGGCAGCGTAAATTGAGTAGAGTGAATTTTGGCAGCCTTTGGAACCTTTTTTAATAGGATAAAGCCTTACAATCCCTCTCCCGATGATTAGAAATATCATGGGAAGCAATGTGGGGAAGCAAGGTAGCAATTGATATTTTCCTAACACCTTACGTTATTTCCCAACGCAGAGAAGATATATCAATTGGTAGCACTACGCACAGTCATGGGTCCACTTCCCATCATGCATTTGAGTTGAATGGCTGCAGTATCATTTACTGAAAGCTCAACAAATACACAAGATGGCAATATTTAGTCATAATATACAAAGTCAAAAGTCTTTCTATCCGTGGATCCCTCTCACAGAAAGAATGTTAATAATGTAAATGCCATCTTGAGGATTTATTGTCATAATAAACAAATACAGTACTTATGTACTGTATGTTGAATGTATATATTCGTCCGAGTCTTATTCATTTTTTTCTTAATGCATTGCCAAAATGTATATGATCGGGACAAATTATCGGGAATGATTGGAATTGAATCAGGAGCAAAAAAAAGCAATCGGATCGGGAAATATCGGGATGGCAGATACTCAAACTAAAACGATTGGGATCGGATCGGGAGCAAAAAAAATGATCGGAACAACCCTATATATATTTATATATTTGTTTTAAAGTTTTTTTTGTTTTTTTTTCCAAACTGCATTTTTCCATCCAGAGTGAGGAGGCACACTTTAAATATATTAAAGTGATATAGGCATCTTTGAGTGAACTTCGAGTAAAATTCAAGTATCTTGAGGCCGGTCTGAGTGTCCTCTTTTTGGGAAATCAAAATATGGTCACCCTACCGTAGGTTGCACACCTTAATACACGTGCGTGCAGCCAGCACTTTCAAAAACACTTCATAAAGACACCTACGTAAGTGCTGATGCAAATTGCAGATAAATGGAGGGCTGTCATATGCTTGAGCGTCATTTTGTAAACAAAGAGCAATTGGTTTTTTTGTTGTTGTTTACCACAGTGACTCTTAAGTGGTGTGTGTGTGAAGGCACATTGTGCTTCTGCTGGGAAGTTTCTCTGAGAAAGAACTGACCGTTTTGGACCGTCACAGCACCCAAGGGACCCACCCCCACCACCCGCATGTGCTCTACTTGGACCATTTTCATGGTAGCATTCAGTGCATCATGCTAGCAGTCCTGCTTTTTGTAAAGACTATAATTCAAAAGCAGCATCGGTGTGTGATTCCCATGTAACCCTAGAGTCTATTTAGGGTGCCTCTTTTCTAATTTTGGAATGACGGCTAACATGACCTCAGACAGTGTTTTCGACATCCACCCCCGGTCTGGCGGAGAGTCACCACCTGCCGCTTTGAGGAAATTTGATTGTAAACATGCTGACATATTAGCATTCACGTGACAAGCTCTTTGGGACTGTCACTCAATCAAAACAGTGTGAGATTTTTCATGGAATTCCAATCGGATTTTACAAATCGATTCACATGCAATAGTAAGAGTTGTTGAATTTTTACTCTTTTTTTTTTCTGTTTTGAATATTTCAAATAAACTAGAAAATGCCATTTTTGGAGAAATTGTGTTGGTAGCTTTGCTGTGGTGGTTGGTGTATCGATCACTGTTAATTTTAGGGCATTTCATTGTCACTTCCTGTTGAAATTAATGAACTTTTTTTTTATTATTAAAAATGAAAAGAGAATAGGCCAATGCTTTTTTTGTTTTATCTTTTAATTAAAAAAAATAGAGATAAATAAAAGATTGAATTTAATAGTTTTACTCTTTTTTATTTACAAAATGTAAATAAAGAAAGATGAAAAATATATACCTTAAAAATAAAAACAAAGTATACTAACAGTTTTTACTTTTATTTATTTACTTATTTATTTATTTTTATTTTTTAGAAAAAATATAAATACGGCAAATAAAAGAACATTTACCATTTTCCTCTTTTTGGTTTAAAAAATAAAAATGAAAAATAAAATTGAAACAGAAAAAGACAAGATTTGCTGTTTTTCTTTTTCAAATAAAAACAAAAATAAATGTTTTTTAAATTTTTCCACTTTTTTGTTTTTAGTCTTTAAAAAAAATGAAAATAAAAAAAATGAAAATAAATAGGAAAATATTTGCCAATGAGAGGCTTAAAAAAGACAAACTGGAAAATTATCACGTCAACAATATCATTAAGCGATGAATGAACCTGGTTGTCGATTATAGTCAATTAATCAAAGAAAAACCAGATCTTCTCTAAAAAAATGAACTGCTTTGACAATGACAACGCAGTAACTTTGACATATTACTACTCACAACACTCAGAGGAAAAACATCAACAAACTTCTTACTGTTGTAGCGGCCTGTAATTTGTATTAATGTAATTTTATCACCTAACATTAGCTGCCATTGATCACTGATATCCCTACCTTTTCAAAATGAATTGGATGTCTGTCGCCGTCAATTGGATGTTTTCAAAAAACCTTTTTTTTTTTTTTAAGTAACTGTCACAGCACATACTCTGTAAATACTTTTCATATGGCGGAAAACACAGACAACACTGAAAAAGCAGTTTCTGCTCCTACAGTCCTCTTGAAAAGAAACTGCTGTATTTTAAGCCAAAACAACTTTTGTGTTTGATAGATCAATATGTCTATATGCTGCCATAGCAGATTCATGGCACATTAAGCCCCCGAACTATTTTTAATTTGTCCGTTTTACCCTGAAAACCCACGTTTACAGACGTCGCGCAACCGCTTTTGTTTGAACCCAGCCATAAAAGTAAGGTAATTAATTATATTTATTATTCAAAATATCTGTCATTTTTAGCTTAGAATCATTAATTGATGTCTAATATTTCGTTTAAAAAAAAAATGACTTTAAAAAATTATTCACTTGCATATTTTAAACTTTTAAACAAATGAGGTCACAATGAAAAAAAATGGCGTCTGTAAAAAAGTCATGGATATCTACCTCATAACTATCGCTTAATTGTATTTTTTTGGTAGTCGCATTTTCTCCGATATGTTAGATGATAAATAATCGATCCAAATTAAGAAAAACTGGAAAAAGAAAAAAAAAAACATTTAAAGGGGTAAATATATGAAAAAGAAAATCTCACTCTCTCAGACTCCTTGATGTCTGCGATTTCTGCATCGCGATCCTTGTTATATTGCCATGTTTCACCGATAAAATCCCTCCAAAAAATCCAGCTGTGGGCATTCACAACTGTGTCTTGACACTCAGTGATACATGCTACATGGAGTTTTTGGCTCAAAACAAGGTAAGTCTGCGATAATATGTGGTTAAAGTCATGGCGTCTGTAAATCTGCTCTCGCATGCTCTTGTCTCCAGTTAGGGTTTTGCTGTTTAAAAAACTTTTTTTTTTTTTAAATGCCCCCCTGTTCAAAATTTTTCTCCCCCCAGAAAATGGATATTTCAACCTTTCCAATGATGTATCACACATGCATATCGGACAATTTTGAAATTTGGCCAAAACGGGGGTATCAGAGCAGAACTTCAAGTCACCTGAGTGTTTTCCACCATATACATAGGCTAACATTTTATTAGTTAATCATTACACGACAAACACAAAACAAATAAACTTGCAGTCAAACATATTTTGCTGATGATTCTAACCGAAACACATGAGGCACATACGTATGCTAACCACTAGCTAGCTAAACGTGCGTTGACTTAATTAATAAACCCGCAACAAGATGACGGAGATTTGTGACTTCCCAACGCGGGTCCCCTTGTTCCTCACCACCCTCCTCTTGACATTTTCGTTACCGTGGTGACTGAGGCGTCCCCGCATAGTGGGTACATTGTGCTCCACTGCGGGGAATGTGTGCTCCTCACCTTGCACCCTATTAAACCTGCCTGCAATCTGTGCCCTCTTTTCCCAAGCCTCAAGTGAGCGGGATTAGAAAAAAGTCATCAACGTGTTTGTGGTGAATGAACCACATATTTTACTGGCTTTCCTTTTTATGGATTTTGTTGACTGTATTTAGCTTGTCGTGCTGTGCAGTCCATGCCGATACGGCTTCATGTGTAAATGTGTCCTTGCACTGTAATTCTACACTCTGGGATATACACACACATGCATGCACATACCATCAAGTGGAGTCCATAAAGAGCATCTATCACTTGCACTTTTAAAGCCTTCACATGCTCTTGTTTCATAACCGGGGTATCACTGCCATCATAGTATGACTCAATACCAAGTGAAGGTCTTCTTGTGGTCACTTTGTGAAATAGTAAAATGGCTCGAACATCATAAATAAACATGACGGATTTACAGCGGTGCTTTGACTGTCAACGTTTTTTTGTTTGTTTGTTTTTTGCTGTCTTTTATGCTTAGCAAAAAGTTAACGGTGCAAGCTATGCTAGCAGCAAACTCAAGACATAGCAAATAATGGGCAAATGTCAACAAAAACAAAAATACCATCACCCACAATTGAGTTTTGCTGGTAAACCAATCAGAAAATGTTAAATATCTGGTTGCGTATAACTTTTGTCATATGAATGTTAATTAGCTAGCATACAGCAATACTCGGAGATAAAGATGTCCCGATCGATGATCGATCGGGTCCGATCACGTCATTTTCAAAGTATCGGAATCGGATAAAAAAATATCGGACATGCCTTTTTTTAATATATATATTTTTTAATCAAATCGTTTTCTGTATTTAACATTACAGACAAAATGTCTTACACTCATCCAGAGTCTTTAGTTTTGGCTTAAAGTAGGGCTATCAAATTTATCCCGTTATCGGCAGTTATTAGTTTTTTTATAATTTATCACGTTAAAATATTTAACGCAATTAACGCATGCGCTGCACGACCCACTCACGCATTGTCGCGTTCAATCTATAATGGCACCGTTTTACCTATGTATAGAGCTAAAAGGCAGCGTAAAATGAGTAGAGTGAATTTTAGCAGTCTTTGGAGCCTTTTTTTAAATGGCTAAAACCTTACAATCCCTCTCTCAACATTTAGAAATATCGTGGGAAGCAATGTGGGGAAGAAAAGTAGTAGTTGATCTATTTCTTAACACCCTATGTTATTTCCCAACGCAGAGAAGATATATCAATTGGTGCCACTACGCACAGTCATGGTTGCACTTCCCATCATGCATTTGGGCAGAACAGTTAAATGGCTACAGTATCATTTACTGAAAGCTCAACAAATACACTAGATGGCAATATTTAGTCACAATATACAAAGTCACATTTATCCTTTAAGAATTACAAGTCTTTCTATCCGTGGATCCCTCTCACAGAAAGAATGTTACCAATGTAAATGCCATCTTGAGGATTTATTGTAATAATAAACAAATACAGTACTTATGTACTGTATGTTGAATGTATATATTCGTCCAAGTTTTATTCATTTTTATCTTAATGCATTGCCAAAATGTATATGAGCGGGAGAAATTATCGGGAATGATTGGAATTGAATCGGCAGCAAAAAAAAAAAAGCAATCGGCTCGGGAAATATCGGGATCAGCAGATACTCAAACTAAAACGATCGGGATTGGATCGGGAGCAAAAAAACCTGATCGGAACAACCCTTCTCGGAGACAAAGACAATTGTGTCTTACAGTCAAACTAAACAAAAAAGTTGAATTTCTGGTTATGTACTAAAACATATTTGATTTTGCCTTAAGAAATTTGGCTTACAACAATACTTACAGGAATACAATTTTTTTTTTTATCCTCTGCAAAAACTACACATATTATAACTGCTTAACTCAGGCGGTCTTCTGTCTTTCATCATCAAATCCATGTGTTTTTTTGTCCGTTTTTTATACCGCTCCCCCGGCTAGCACACCAGACTGACAACAAGAGCGTGCCACACGAGGGTCAACATAGAAGCACACCTGCATACAATACAACCCATGCTAGTACTGCTTGTTATCTGCCGGTAATCTTTCAAAAAAGAACATGCTGAGTAAACACTGCTGCTATGGAACTTGTAGAAACGACATTACGACCGTCCACATTTGAAGGATGTTTTATTTATTCGTTTCCCGAAGCCAAAAACTCAGAGGGATAAACGAGAACAATGGATCAACTTGTGCGAATGTCCAAAAGACCAGTTTAACGCCAGCAAGGTGAACCCGTTCACCTTCATATGTAGTAAACATTTGTTCAATCCGATAAATTGCCTGCCACAGCCTGCCATGAAGAGGTAAGCCATTTTGATATAAGTAGGCTCTAGATCTAACATATTTACCTTTTCTGTTGTAAAGTAACAACTCTAGTAAGCGGGAAGTGTAAATAAATTACAACAATTAGGATTTGTTATTAATGAAAAAATTTAAAGTGTTCGGTGGCTGTCACTAAGTAGCATTTGCGATCGCACAAAAATAGCAATATAAACTACCCCAAGAACTGTCAGAAATGTAAGGCAACCAGAGGATATAGTATATAAGACAAACAGGGCATATGTTGGTAAAGGATAGCTTGTTGAACAAGGAGAATGTCGTCAGTGGCGTAAGGCAATGTTAGTAGAAAAAATAAATAAATAAATGCACACAAGAAAAAGGTCGATAAAAAGCTACCTCTGGATCAGGTCTGCTCTTTTTCCCGTCTTTTTCAGTCCTCGACACTCAAGCCATCTCTTTAACTGAACATTTGTATGTTGTTCCATATCTTTACCAGTCATTTTCAGACGGAATTAGAAGGTTTAGCTCAGTAGACATTTTGTTCGTACTCTACTTACATGCGACCAGCATGAGGGACAAGCGCGAGTTTGACCCCCCTAGCAACAGTTGCTAGGGTCATGAATATTAATGACCAAAGGTGACGTGTTACATGCAGTACGCTATTCCAAGCCAATTGATAAAAGATAGACATGCTAATAGTAAACTTAAGACACAGTAAATAATGAGCAGGTCTTTAAAATAAAATCTTTACCTCCATTCAGAAATTAGTTTTACTGTCAAACCAAACAGAAAAAAATACATTTCTGGTTGTGTATTTAACCAAAGCATAATAATTTTGTCGTATGAATGTTATTTAGCTAGCATACAGCAATACTCAGAGACAAAAACAATTGAGCCTTACTGTCAAATCAAACAAAAAAAAGTGGAATTTCTGGTTATGTATTGAACCAAAACATATTTAATTTTGCCTTATGAATTTTAACACACAACAATGCTCACATCCATACAGTATATTCTTTATCCTCTGCAAAGAACAACTCATATTATTACTGCTCATCTCAAACTGTCTTCTGTGTTCCATCATCAAATCTATTTATTTTTTGTGTTTTTAAAACCGACCCCAGCTGGCACACCAGGCTAACATAAGAATACCAATCGTGTTGATATAAGATCGACAAATATACCAAAATAACTAACAGATGCTAAATCCTATTGCTATTATGGAGTCGATTTTTCTTATTCGCTCATTAGCTGCTATTGAGAGCGATTGCCAATGATCGCTGCCTGGACCTCCCAGTTGAAATGGACTGGACGTCTATCATTGTCATTGGCAGCCAATGAGTTAATTTAAGTTTTTCTAAAAAGCAAGTCTTTGTAAAAAAAAAAAAAAAAAAAATAGTAATAATAATGAAAGTCATGTTTTTTTCAGCAATGAACTGAAATATTCATTGCGCATTATTCCAAATTATAAAATGGTGAACTAGCTAAAAAGTGTCATATGATGTCATATGATGTCACATGACTTGGCAGCTGCCGCAACCTTGGATGGAACTAAAAATAGATGGAGGTTGTAATATAGCGTGCATCAGTATACCTTACAACTAAAAAAGCACATGGGTTTGTTTGTATCTAAGACGAGATACAACACGCTGTCATCCTGTGCTTGCGTTACTCACGATGCAAAACTATCACGTCATTCCCAAAGACTGATATGCATTGATGTCATCCCTCGAGTGTCACTTGAGCGTAAGTGACGCAATGTTTGTCCAACTAGCAAATTTCAATGCCAAATTTAAAAGGAAGGGTGAAAGTTGATTTATGATCGAGATTGCAGCTCGATTTCGATTTTTTGCAATCAAACTGCGTGGAAATGCGGCCTGACTAGCCCAACAGATAGCGAATAGTCTTTCAAAAAGAGTTCTGCATTGATGGTTATTAAGCTGTTTATTACACTCCAGTTGAGCTAAACTGTAAAACTTAAAACACATAACAAAGAAAAGTACATATACTGTGCCTTAAAATGCAAACTACACTTCACATTCCTTTGTTCCTGAAATGTGTTAGCTGTTCAGCGGTATGAAAAAGTATCTGAAACTTTTGGAATTTCTCTCATTTCCGCATAAAATCATCATCAAATGTGATCTGATCTTTGTTAAAATCACACAGATGAAAAAACTGTCTGCTTTAACTAAAACCACCCAAACAATTATAGGTTTTCATATTTTAAATAATGAGGATTTACTTGAGTAGATTTGTGAAGAAGAAACACTACTCTTACTCTGCTACTTTCAGTGGCGCCACCAGGGGGTGGCCAGGGGTGGCCACGGCCACCCCTATAAATTGGTTGGCCACCATACTGGCCACCCCGCTTGCCAGTATATCGTTAGATGGTTGTAGCATCAGTTATGCATTTCATCACAAATGAATGCATTTATTTTTTGTTAAATGTAGGGCTGTCAAATTTATCGCATTCACGGGCGGTAATTAATATTTTTTAATTAACCACATGAAAATATTTATTGCAATTAACGCATTTGCAGTACGACTCATTCACGCATTGTCTCATACAGCCTACAATGGCGCCGTTTTGCGTATATACAGAGATAAGAGGCAGAGTCAAGTGAGTGGAGTAGATACAAGCATTCATTGGGGCCGTGCTTTTAATTGGCAAAAGCTTTGTCATCTCTCCCACAGCAACTGTAAATATTGTGGGAAGCGACGTGGGGAAGAATGACAGGAGTTGATCTTTTTCTTAACACCCTGTAGTGTACCCAAGACAGAGACGATATAGCATTTGCAGCCACCACACACAGTCATGATTGCACTTCCCATCATGCATTTGGGCAGAACAGTAAAGTCGCTACAGTATCATTTACTGAAAGCTCAACAAATACACTAGATGGCAATATTTAGTCACAATATACAAACTCACATTTATCCTTTAAGAATTACAAGTCCTTCTATCCGTGGATCCCTTACACAGAAAGAATGTTGATAACGTTAATGCCATCTTGTGGATTTATTGTCATAATAAACAAATACAGAACTTATGTACAGTATGTTGAATGTATATATCTGTCTTATCTTTCCATTCCAACAATAATTTACAGAAAAAATTGGCATATTTTAGAGATGGTTTGAATTGCGATTAATTATGATAAATTCCTTTTTAAGCTGTGATTAACTCGATTAAAAATTTTAATCGTTTGACAGCCCTAGTTAAATGTACACCCTATGCCTAATATATACATAACACAATAAAACAGAATTGTTGTGGAACTCAAAATCTTGACTGGACAGTTATGGACTATGCACATTAAATCATTAGTAACATCAAATATTACACAATACAGCAAAGAATATCAGTAGCTGTCTCCTTAAGTCTTTCTGATAGTTTTCCCCTGACATTTTTACTGCAATAGTATAATGAAAACCTGAAATTATGGCTTTTAGTTTTGGCCTCCCCAAGATTTTAAGTGGCCCCATCTGGCCACCCCTATGAAAAAATTCTGGAGGCGCCACTGGCTACTTTAGGCTACACTAGAGTTGTTAAATTTTCCTCTTTATGCTACATATTGACTTTATTTTTGCCAGAGATGCTGACAGTGGCTGTTTCAGTTTCACCAATGAGACGTCGCAACAATAACCACATGACTGCATTATACCAATCAGAGGTAGCAATGTTTTTTCTCCACTAGAGTGTACTCATGCTCTTTGGATAGATGATGTTTCATAGTGTTGTTCTGGTCTGAATTCGATGATTTTTGTGTCATTGTTTTGGCCAAATATGGTCATGTAATAGGTTATGGTACAGTATAATAATTAGGGCTGTCAAACGTTTAAAAATTTTAATCGAGTTAATTACAGCTTAAAGATTAATTAATCGTAATTAATCGCAATTCAAACCATCTCTAAAATATGCCATATTTTTCTGTAAATTATTGTTGGAATGGAAAGTTAAAACACAAGATGGATATATACATTCAACATTCGGTACATAAGTACTGTATTGGTTTATTATAACAAATCAATAAGATGGCATTAACATTATTAAACTTCTGTTAAAGCGATCCATGGATAGAAAGACCTGTAGTTCTTAGAAGATAAATGCTAGTTCAAGTTATAGAAATTTTATATTAAAACCCCTTTTAATGTTTTCGTTTTAATAAAATTTGTAAAATTTTCTATCAAAAAATAAACTAAAAAATAAACTAGTAGCCCGCCATTGTTGATGTCAATAATTACACAATGCTCATGGGTGCTTAAGCCCATAAAATCAGTCGCACGCAAGCGCCAGCAGAGGGCGACAAAACTCCAAAAAACACAAGTAACAAGTGGACAATGCACTTTGCTGTCATTTTAATCTGTTTGAGCGGGGCATGTGCATTAATTGCGTCAAATATTTTAACGTGATTATTTTTAAAAATTTATTTCCACACGTTAACGCGATAATTTTGACAGCCCTAATAATAATAACTGTTAAGATAGATGAAGTTGTGCGTAGAAAAAACATTGTTTAAAAAAATAATAATAATAATAATATTGTAAGCAGTTACAATGTTACTTTTTAAATTTTCTTTTCAACAACTATATTTTTTACTTGTTCTTGAGAAGATTTTTGGATGACTACTCTTACTTTTAGTTTAAGTTTATTATTCATTTTTTATTTAACTAGGGCTAGTCTTGAGAACAATATTGTCAAAAATACACATTTTTATTCACACACAAAAGCCTCTGGAATATTTATAGTCAAGAAATACAACACTCACAGGCAGATACTCTTTGTATGCTATTAATAACAAGCTAGATTAAGAAAGCCATGTCAGGGCTTATTCTACTACTGTATGCTACTGTCAGTGCTCCTCTAAGAAGGATCAATGCCTCTCAATAGCAGCTAACGTAAAGACTGAGGTAAAGACAGACTAGCATATACCCTGGGAAAATTTTTTACAATCCAGGGCAGTGGGGTTTTTTTGGGCCAGCTCTTTTATTTTTGGGATGAAAATACTTATTAGTCTTTGTCATATTTTAGCTGTTTTAAAATGTGTTCGTCTTCATCTAGTTTGAGTTAACAATTCTCAAAATGTTTTCGTCTAAAAACTTCAAAAGTTTTAGTGCATGAATAAATAAATAAAATGTTTTTAAATGGTTTTGAATGAACATTGACAGACAATAAACTCACCTGGATGCCACGAACTCTATGTAAAAAGTTTTCCAGGAGTTTAGGATAACACTCACTGAGTCACTGCACTAAATGCTAATGCTAATGGGAACGCTATGCTAACGCGAAGACTATGCTAACGCTACAAGTTAGTTATTGTGTGATAATCACTCAGCACATACCTTGAGAGGCTAAAGCAACATAGTATACCCAAGATATGAAAACAAAACTTACCAAACAGCACCTGACACGTGTTTCACAAAAGGAGCTTGGAATGGACACATGCTTAAGCTTGTGTGTGGGGTGGCGGGACACAGGGGGAGGCACAGCACGTCACATGAGCGACACCCAAACACTGCTAAAATGCATGCTAACTACACATACCATAAGAAAATATCACACATTGGGAACTTCACAAAAACTATGGCTAATTTTCATCTCGTTCTCGTCTCGTCAGACGACAACTGGCATCCATTTGGTTATGTTTTAGTTAGGGCTGTCAAACGATTAAAAATTTTAATTGAGTTAATAACAGCTTAAAAATTAATTAATCGTAATTAATCGCAATTCAAACCATCTTTAAAATATGCCATATTTTTCTGTAAATCAATGTTGGAATGGAAAGATAAGACACAAGATGGATATATACATTAAACATGCTGTGCATAAGTACTGTATTTGTTTATTATAACAATAAATCAACAAGATGGCATTAACATTATTAACTGTTAAAGCGATCCATGGATAGAAAGACTTGTAGTTCTTAAAGGATAAATGTTAGTACAAGTTATAGAAATTTTATATTAAAACCCCTCTTAATGTTTTCATTTTGATAAAATTTGTAAAATTTTCAATCAAAAAAATAAACTAGTAGCTCGCCATTGTTGATGTCAATAATTACATTACATTATGGTGCCCATAAACCCATAAAATCAGTCGCACCAGAGCGCCAGCAGAGGGAGACAAAAAACACAAGTAACAAGTGGACATGACACTGTTCTGTCATTTTAATTTGTTTGAGCGTGGCGTGTGTTAATTGCGTCAAATATTTCAACGTGATTAATTTAAAAAATTAATTACCGTCCGTTAACGCGATCATTTTGACAGCCCTAGTTTTAGTCTCTGAACACACGTTTTAAGCTCGTCACCGTGAAGTCATCCTCATGAAAAAATTGTTCGTTGACTAAATATTTGCGTTATCGTCATTGTTGACGAAAACAACACTGATCCAGGGTGTCTATTTTTAATCTCTGAAAGGCCAGTTTATATTCAAATTTTCAAAAAATACGCTAATTTGTAAGCCATAGTAATTTTTATACAATTCTTGTGTTATTGAGTGAGTTTCTCGTTTATATTTTTCGATATTATTTCTCCTTCTTTTATTATTTATTTTGTATGTTTGTTATTTTGGTTTGCTGTGTCAAATATTGACTTTGAGAAGTGTTGTTTGTAAGACAAAGGGTAATTTTTAGGGCTGTCAAACGATTAAAATTTTTTATCGAGTTAATTACAGCTTAAAAATTAATTAATCGTAATTAATCGCAATTAATCGCAATTCAAACCATCTCTAAAATATGCCATATTTTTCTGTAAATTATTGTTGGAATGGAAAGATAAGACACAAGGCGGATATATACATACAACATACTGTACGTAAGTACTGTATTTGTTTATTGTAACAATAAATCCACAAATGGCATTATTAACATTCTTTCTGTTAAAGTGATCCACGGATAGAAAGACTTGTAGTTCTTAAACGATAAATGTTACAAGTTACAAGTTATAGTAATTTTATATTAAAACCCCCTTCATGTTTTCGTTTTAATAAAATTTGTAAAATTTTCAATCAAAAGTACAGTTAATATAATAATAATATGAATAAAAATAACAATAATAAAAATAGAGTGACCAAAGTCTAAGTTTTACGTGTATTTTGCATAGCTATTTTGATATGGAACGCCAGTTCATTTTGCATTGTTGTTTAACTGTGTGTCAGAATAGGTCCTCATTACTATAGACTGAAGTGCTTTTCTTTTTGTGAACATTATTTTTTTTTTGGAGAGATAGGAATATTATTTTTGTTGTGCTTTCACTAAACGAAACTTATGTTTGTTGTGAAGGAGTTGCCAAAGTTTATGCCAATAAACGGCGCGGTCCAAAGAACGCCTGTGTCCACTCGCCTTTACTGTATAACATATATCTGTACATATCTTAACCAAAATACAACAAGAGACACATAATTGCCACTAAAAGAAAGAAAATTTACCGAAATATGTGTGGAGCACAAATAGCAATTTGCATTGCATTGTGACTACAGCATAAACATCTCACAACTACTAATTCTCCCACGTTTAGAATAAATAACATGAGTATGGAACGGCGCATTCTCTTCACTCTTAATGTCCATAAACGGCCTCATTGTAATCTATTTGAGGCAATATGCGAGCAGGTCATTCAGTGCATGCGTTAATTGCGTCAAATATTTTAAAAAATTAATTAACGCCCGTTAACGCGATAGTTTGGACAGCCCTAGTAATTTTATATTCATATTTACTTCATAGTTGGATAAACAGTTCAACCGCTTTCTAGTTTCTTATGAAGATTCTTTAGTTGAAAAAGTTTTTTAAAAACCGTAAAGAACTGTGATAATTTGGGTGGGGGGGGCATATCACCCAGCTTTTTTTGCGCCACTTTCGAAAGTTCCACTTTTTGTGGCTCTGTTTTCTAGCGTGATCAGCCACAAACTTCCCTCTTTATCTGAGCCACCTAATACTTGCACTTGGTGGTATGTTAGTTTTGCTGGGATGGCAAAAGCACTCACACCCTCAGTCACCAAGTAATTGGTTACTTCCCACCACTGTTATTTTGAAGGAGTGACTGAATCCCCCTTAGGTGGAACCGTGACCGGTCAGGAAGGAGTGGGAGTAGGTTGAACCGGACACCCGGCAAATAAGGAGTGCGGGAGAGGAAGGGGGCGGGCTGACATGTTATAAAAGAGAGCGCTGAAGCTGAAGGCTGCATGATTTCAGCAGAGGACGAAAACAAGCCACAGCATTATCGAGCCAATCTAGCATAACTTGTGTTGACCTTCTCAGACTTTCAAAGCGGATTCCCTGCTTGGATTCTCTGGTTCAGAGGAAAAAAACCTTCAAGAAAAGTCAAAGTCTACTCAATTTTTGAGGATCACCAATGGCTGCCGTGCGTCCCATGATGACGGAGGCATCCGGCTTCCACGTCCTTCCAGCGCACCTGATGGCCTCGGCCATGGAGGAGTTCCCGCAGCAGCTGCCCGTTCCTAAGGGCCCCTCCAAGGGCAAGTGTCGCTCCCGGCGACCCCGCGAGGCCCGATTCAAAACCCAGCCGGTCACCTTTGCCGAGATCGCCGAGGTGGTGGACGAGGAAGGCTCTTCGCCTCTGGAGGAGGAACGTGCGCGACGCTCCTTTCTGCAGTCCTTGGAGAACCTGAGGAGGAGCACGCAGACCCTGCACTGCTCGCCGGTCGTCCAACATAAGTGCGCCCGTTCGCCCACGCAGGACTCAAGTGACTCCGACTCCACCCAGTGATGGAGCGCGGTTGACATGAACCAAACTGCTTTTAATATCCACTAACATATCAACGTGCGGCGCGCGGATGCGTCAGACGCCTTTTGCCGCTTACTAGCATGTGGCACTCAACGTATTTTCAATGTTTCTTTTTCTATGACAGCATCGTGAGGTTTTAGTTTGCCGCCCTCTAGCGGTGCACAAAAGTATCACTCAATTAAATTTTTAAAATGTGCTGTTTTAACTTTTTAATGTAGCACATTAAACATTTTTAACTCATCTGTTGCCTTAAATTGAGGGCTAACAGGGAATGACCACTTTTCAGTGCCATTGACAACGTATTTGACTTTCATATACAAATTTTGCTGTTTTCCATTGTATTCCTTTTCTACTGTAAACTTGAAAAATTACATCAGCTGTTTTTTTTTTTTTTAGAGATTTTTATTGATTTTTCTACGTCTGAAAAATTAAGCAAATGCTAGTAGCCACACCACTAATGTTGTAAATATCATGACTAAGTGGCCTGGCCGTCACCGAAGCTTTCCGAGGAGTTCACGTTCTTGCGAGTGAACGAAATTGAAAAGAAAAGATTCCTTTGTAAAGATAAAAAGACTTTATTCTATTTATTCTTTTCATTTGCTTATAACCAAATGTGGGAATTTACTGTGCTTTTTGAGTAATTAAGTCGACTCGACTTTGACAGAAAGCTGTAACCGTTCCATTGTGCTTCATCCTGAATCTTTATATTAAATACCATGTTTGTTATAAGTATTTTAATAAATATTTGCAAATATATTTTAAAAAATGTTTCCAACTTTTTCAGTAAAAAGAATGTTTCACCTTAATCACAACAATTGTGTCGAATGACATACACCTGCCACACCAGAATTAGACGTTTTTGTCAAACATTCCAAATAATCCATGCATAAAATATAAAAGCATACCTTTTTACAGTAGTGTATTGCTGCCACACCCAAAACAAAAATCCACGATCACGTCTTTACATGAACATGAACATGTTTTATATGTAAATACGTGATCATGATTGTGTAAAAATGAAATTACAATAATGTAAAAATGTGAGCACTATCATGTAAAAACGTGACAACGATCATGTTGGGTAGAGACTAGTGTTTTAACCCAAAAAAAAAAAACATGTTCATTTGCTGCCAAACCACCAGCTTCAAAAGGATTAGACATCAAGCGCTGATAATACCAGCCAATGAGGTAAAAAACATCAAATGTAATCATCCTCTGGCCAAGATGCACCCTCCCGCCAACTAGTTTATCAGTAATAGTTCTTAAATTGACTGGATGTCTATCTAGCGCTGTCGCAATTACTTTCACTCAAATTAGTACGCAATACAGTGATCACTCGATACTTTGCGGCTAAACTCTCGCACACTCAGTGCATCGCGTATTTTTAAAAAATATTATCTAACCTTATACAGTATATAAATGGAACTGTGTCTGTGTGCAACAGTGTATGTGTGTGTGTTTGTTCCATATAGGCTCCAAAACGGCTTGACCGATTTTCTTGACATTTTACAAATTTGTACTGTAAGCGTCTGGGAGTGTTCTTAGATGTGTTTGATCTAATGTTGCACCGATACTGATACCAGTGTCGGCGGGGGGGGCGATACGGAACTAAAATGGTGGTATCGGTATCGGCAAGTACCAACACATAGGGTGCCGATACCATTTACTGGTATCACTTGAACGCAGCCTTCTTTCTCCTGACACTCACTAGACTCTTACCCCTTTCCCACTGGCCAAAAAACCCGTGTCAACCCGCTAACAATCGGCTTTTGGTGGCAGTGGGAAAGGTGCAGCGACCTGCTTCGACCCGTGTCAATCGACCCGCCAAGCGACCCGCGTTAAAATCACCTCGGCTCTGATCGCCATGCAGTGTGACAGCAAAACCCCGGGTCAACAGTCAACACGCTAATCTACGTGGTGACGTAGGCTAGTACGTGATGCGTCATAACAAAAAAACAAAAACCATGTGCTCTAGCCCAGATCCACATGCGGCGAACAGTCGGTGTAGCAGCGTTAGCAATAGCCATAGCAGATGAAACAAAGGCTCTTCTCCTTCTGTGACGTACACGACTCCTTTCAATTTCAAGCCAAAATTCACGTCACCTATGTTGCCTCAGCACAAGCAGAGTGTTGATCCTTTGCTGCATTTCGACCATTTTGAGGGCAGTAAAAAGCATGAAAACAGAGAACACAAACGGAAAGGAGGCTTCTATGTTGCTTTGCATTGTTTACTTCCTTGAACTGAATGAATTTGGTCGCACTTGTCGAAGCGCATCATAGCGTGGTGACGTCACGAACCTTACGCACGGCTGAGGAGGGGTGGGGGCGTTAGACGGGTGAAGAAAAAAAAAAAAAGACACGGCTTTTTTTTGTCAATGGGAAAGGTGCCAAATGCCGATTGCTAGTGGGTTGCATCGGCTTTGAAAAACGCGCGTTGACCCACTAGTTTCAGTGGGAAAGGGGCATCTGTGTTGTGTGATGACACATGATCACTTTGCATGCCAAGCAGCTATCGCTATTGGCCTGCTCCAGACCAATGAGTGCGGGCCGAAAGCCGCTCTTAACCAATGCCGGGGCAGCTTTTTCATATGTAGGAAAAACAAACTATGAGAGGAAAATGTCGCCGGTCTGGAAATTTTTCCGTTTATAATCTCCGTCGAGTACAATGGCTGCATGCAAGATTTGCGGCCTGATAGTAGCGAGAGGTGGAGTTTAATCAGACAGTTTAAATACCTCGAACCTGATAAAACATTTGAAGACAAAACATGAACGAACACAAAGAGTTTGAGGCTGCAACAGCAGGACTGCTATCCAGAGGAAGGGGGCTGGACCCTAGCAACAAACCCTGGTCAGTTCACTTCGTCTACTTTACTTTTATTGTCTTTTACTGAAAGAGTCCGCAGTAATTTGTGACCTGTTTCAAAAGTAGGGTTACCACCTTTTAGAAACAAAAATAAAGGACACACACCACCTCCTGCACCCAACGCCATAAAGGCAACGAAAAATAAGGGACATCCACAAAAGTCCTAAAATGCATAGAAATGTATCTATTAATATATTGTATATTACGTATTGGTTCAATACGGAACGCAACTTTAATTCCCAATTCGGAACGATTCCGTATTTCAAAGGACGGATGGCCACCCTATTCAAAAGTGCTGTAGAAGTAACCAAAGTAAGCTGAGCTAAGTGGCTAAATTGTTTGTGTCAGAGAGAGAGACTCACTAGTACGCTGCTTGCATTTGTGCGTTGCTATAAATATGGAGGTATGTTGCTGCTGGTGCACAGGGAGGCTAATAGAGAGACAGGATGCTGTGATCAATTATTATTAAATTATTATTATTTGTCACCTATACCAGGTATACAATAAAAAGTTGTACTGGATTCACTTTGTATTAGTCTTTTTCCTGTTTCACAAAGGTAGGAAGCAGCCTGACAAACACATGATAGCAATGATTTCACATCCAAGTGAAAGAGTTTAAATGTGCTGTGATGACATGTTGTGACGTTGAGTACTCCACAAGAAGATGCTGGATTTAAAAAAAAAAAAAAAAAAGTTTTCCGGAATATTACTAAAGGATTCATTTCAGCTGGATATTCATACTGCACACCGTGATGGAAAAGCAATAGTGCATTAACCCTTTTATGATGTCCTTTTACTATTACTACATTACAGCTGCATCTCTTAGTAAAGTATGTTTTACCTGCAATTCTGTTGTATTGCGTTCACATTACACATCCCAAGCAACACCGGGCCATACTGCTAGTATTGTTACAGTGCCTTGCAAAAGTATTCGGCCCCCTTGAATCTTGCAACCTTTGGCCACATTTCAGGCTTCAAACATAAAGATATGAAATTTAATTTTTTTGTCAAGAATCAACAACAAATGGGACACAATCGTGAAGTGGAACAACATTTATTGGATAATTTAAACTTTTTTAACAAATAAAAAACTGAAAAGTGGGGCGTGCAATATTATTCGGCCCCCTTGCGTTAATACTTTGTAGCGCCACCTTTTGCTCCAATTACAGCTGCAAGTCGCTTGGGGTATGTTTCTATCAGTTTTGCACATCGAGAGACTGACATTCTTGCCCATTCTTCCTTGCAAAACAGCTCGAGCTCAGTGAGGTCCTAAATGACCGATGATGATAAAATGAATCCCATGTGTGTAATCAAGTCTCCGTATAAATGCACCTGCTCTGTGATAGTCTCAGGGTTCTGTTTAAAGTGCAGAGAGCATTATGAAAACCAAGGAACACACCAGGCAGGTCCGAGATAGTGTTGTGGAGAAGTTTAAAGCCGGATTTGGATACAAAAAGATTTCCCAAGCTTTAAACATCTCAAGGAGCACTGTGCAAGCCATCATATTGAAATGGAAGGAGCATCAGACCACTGCAAATCTACACAGACCTGGCCGTCCTTCGAAACTTTCTTCTCAGACAAGGAGAAAACTGATCAGAGATGCAGCCAAGAGGCCCATGATCACTCTGGATGAACTGCAGAGATCTACAGCTGAGGTGGGAGAGTCTGTCCATAGGACAACAATCAGTCGTACACTGCACAAATCTGGCCTTTATGGAAGAGTGGCAAAAAGAAAGCCATTTCTCAAAGATATCCATAAAAAGTCTCGTTTAAAGTTTGCCACAAGCCACCTGGGAGACACACCAAACATGTGGAAGAAGGTGCCCTGGTCAGATGAAACCAAAATTGAACTTTTTGGCCACAATGCAAAACAATATGTTTGGCGTAAAAGCAACACAGCTCATCACCCTGAACACACCATCCCCACTGTCAAACATGGTGGTGACAGCATCATGGTTTGGGCCTGCTTTTCTTCAGCAGGGACAGGGAAGATGGTTAAAATTGACGGGAAGATGGATGCAGCCAAATACAGGAACATTCTGGAAGAAAACCTGTTGGTATCTGCACAAGACCTGAGACTGGGACAGAGATTTATCTTCCAACAGGACAATGATCCAAAAAATAAAGCCAAATCTACAATGGAATGGTTCAAAAATAAACGTATCCAGGTGTTAGAATGGCCAAGTCAAAGTCCAGACCTGAATCCAATCGAGAATCTGTAGAAAGAGCTGAAGTCTGCTGTTCACAAACACTCTCCATCCAACCTCACTGAGCTCGAGCTGTTTTGCAAGGAAGAATGGGCAAGAATGTCAGTCTCTCGATGTGCAAAACTGACAGAAACATACCCCAAGCGACTTGCAGCTGTAATTGGAGCAAAAGGTGGCGCTACAAAGTATTAACTCAAGGGGGCCGAATAATATTGCATGCCCCACTTTTCAGTTTTTTATTTGTTAAAAAAGTTTAAATTATCCAATAAATTTTGTTCCACTTCAGGATTGTGTCCCACTTGTTGTTGATTCTTGACAAAAAATTAAAATTTTATATCTTTATGTTTGAAGCCTGAAATGTGGCGAAAGGTTGCAAGGTTCAAGGGGGCCGAATACTTTTGCAAGGCACTGTATATAAAAGAGTTCTAAAAGCATGTTTATGTACAATTTATTTACACCTACGTATGTAAGTATGTACACTTACACACACGCACACAAACACATATGTGGGAGAGAAAATTGATGTACAGTACATATTATTTATACATTATTTGATATTGTTATTAGGGCTGTCAAAATTATCGCGTTAACGCGCGGTGATTAATTCTTTTAATTAATCACGTTAAAATATTTGACGCAATTAACGCACATGTCCCGCTCAGACAGTATTCTGCCTTTTGGTAAGTTTTAAAGCAAGGTTTTTTGTGCTGTCTAACAGCGAACTCTTGTGGTCGCTTTGCGACATGGTTTGTTGCTTTCTTGCCAGTTCAATATGGCTGCACGACGTCTCGGGCTGACGCCTACGTTGTAATGTTGTGCTTATATGATCCTTAGACAAGATTTGTCCGTAAGTATGGTTGTTGTAAAGAATGTACATACAGTGATACCTCAGCTCACGAACATAATTGGTTCCCAGAAAGTGTGTGTAAGGCGAAAAGTTCGTCTTCCGAACATTTATTTCCCATAAGAAACCATTAAAATGAGAATAATCCGTTCCCAGGTCCCCATAAAACATAATTTTCTACTAAATAAGCCTTAAAACTACACAAAAATATACCTTATTTTATGTATAATAAATGTGCTATTGTATTATAATTAAAGAAATAAACTGTACTGTAGAATAAAGTCGTTTTATTTACCTTTGTGATGGTAGTTGATGGCTTGATGGAATGGAGTGGGAGGAGGAGGGAGGGAGGGAGGGAGTTACTGTTTGGAAGGAGAGTGTTACCGGCAAAGTGCGCAGTTAGCGTAGACCCCAGCGCTGTGTCCCACACATGCTTTTGGTTGTTAATAAAAGTACCCACAAAAAGCCATCCGACGCCTCTGGGTGTTTGTATGCACGCCGCCACCTTTCTGGAGAGGAAATCGGGCAAACCGAAGACAAGCGACGACAACGAGCCAACGTGACTCGCCGGTCCACTTCTCACTACGGTGGGAAGCTGAAAGCACCGCCAATTACCAGTCGAGGGCGAATTGGTAACACGAGTCACCTTCCATAATGACTGTAGGTAACTCTTTTTCGGTCCCTTAATAGCAAAAGTACACTCAATATGGTCCAAAATGTCTATCAAACACAAACCACGTCCGCACTCAACGAAAGGGAGGGGACGAACTGGGACGCCGTGGGCGTGCGTCAGCTTCTCGTGGCGCTGTTCGACCGCGTGGTTTCGTTCGTCCGCCGAAAACTAGTTCGTCAGCAGAGACTATATGCTCGCGAATTTAATGTTCTTGAGGCGAAAAGTTCGTGAGCTTAAGCGTCCGTGAGCTGAGGTATCACTGTATTATGTTAGTAAGCGAAATGTTATATTTTTTGTATGAGACGCTTTTTGTATATGTTTAGTGAACCTGTATAGCGTGCTAAGCTAACGTTGTTGCGAATGCAATGCTTGTGTACTTTTTTTTTGTAGTTTCACTACGGTCTAAAGAGGACAGTGGTTTGAGGCCATTTTATTAATAAATCAGATGAAAAAGGAAGAAGTCTGATTATTAAGGCGTCGTTCACTAGCTGTCTAGCTTTGGAAAAAGTAGACGCTTCGGAGTGAGGACAGCATAGACAGATTTAAATGACAGTAGAGTGAAATGCCCACTACAGTCCTTGTGTACCGTATGTTGAATGTATATATCCATCTTGTTTCTTATCTTTCCATTCCAACAAATTATTTTACAGAATATATATATATAATTTACAGAAAAATATGGCATATTTTATAGATGGTTTGAATTGCGATTAATTATGATTAATTAATTTTTAAGCTGTAATTAACTCGATTAAAATTTTTAATCGTTTGACAGCCCTAATTGTTATGTTATTATTTTATTTACATGTGAGGAAAAGCGGCATAGAAAATGAATGAATGAATGAATGAATGTTTCAAACTAATCTTAAATGTTCTAATGATAACATATATCATTTATAGGGTTTTATATGCACCTATTGATATTTTACAAGTATGTACAATATGTTAACTCATTTTATGCTTGACTTACATTGTTCTGATTTTATGTTTCCCTAAACATTAATGTCACATGAAACTGTTCCAATGGCAAGGCAAGGCAAGGCAAATTTATTTGTATAGCACAATTGAACACAAGGCAATACAAACTAATTTACATCACATGAGGATAATAAAATTCACATTAAATCAAAAGAACGTTAAAACAAAGACAATCAAAACAGGAAATAAAATTATAAAAATTATTTTTATTTATTCATTTTTTTTAAACAAATTTAAATCAGAAATGGAAAAGGAAAGCAGAGAAGGAATAAAAAGTAAATAGCTTGAAATTTTAAATACATTGACAGTTATGGATAGGCTGTGATAATATAAAGCGTTTTTAACCCTGATTTAAAGGAGCTAATAATTTGAGCACACTTCAGACCTTCAGGTACACGTAATTTGTTCCAGAGGTAAGGAGCATAATAACTAAATGCTGCCTCACCCTGTTTGGTTCTTGTTCTTGGAACATACAAGAGACCAGTTCCCGACGACCTTAGGGGTCTAGATGTTTCATAGGAATCCAACAAATCAAGCATGTATTTTGGTCCAAGGCCATTAAGTGTTTTTTAGATGAGCAGTAGCATTTTATAGTCTATCCTTTGACTCACTTTAAGCCAGTGTAACAATGTCAAAAGTAGTGATGGGAATTGATAGGATTTTTACGATTCCGATTCCATTATCGATATTGCTTAACGATTCGATTCTTTATCGATTCTCTTATCGATTCTAATTTGGGGGAAAAGAAGAACAAACATTTTGATTGGCATCGAGTTTGTTTAATCAGAAGTCACAACCTTACAAACTCACAACGAGGTCAAAAGAGGCCCAAAGCCTCAATGTTAACTGTGGCAATAAGTGGCAAATGCACAAGAATGTGTAACATTTTACTGAAACATTTTTCTAAAAGAAATAAAAAATATTGGTATATATTGGCATATAGGTCGTTGTTCTGCCTTAGGCAATATGTGTTAAAGCAGGGGTCCCCAAAACTTTTTCCTGTGAGGGCCACATAACTTTTCTCTTCTCTGATGAGAGGCCAGGGTCAGTTTGTAACAGAAAAAGTGTGACGATTGCAGGAGTGCGTAAATGTAAAAAAAATTATTGTTTTTCAGAAAGCCACAATCAAATAACCCTCTGTGGATTCTTCACGGAACAAAAGTAAATAAAATAAAAATAATAATATAATACAATGATAATAAATAATAATAGCACTATTAATTAAATAGATAATAACCAAATAACCCTCTCTGAGTTATTCACTGAAAAAGGCTAGGAAATAAATAACACTATTGAGGGAGAAAAAAACAAAAAAAAATTCGAAATGCTCTTTGGAATTGTTCAGGGAGCCGGACCAAATATGGAGCCGCGGGCCGTAGTTTGGGGACCGCTATTTTTATTTACCAGTATATTGAAATGCATGCCTTTTAGTTTTTATGGCGCTTTCACGCTCAAGTGGTGGCGCCCTTGCGCTTCCTCACGCGAAGAAGAAAGCGCTCACGTGAAGAAGAAATGCTGCATCCAAGCGAGTTAGTGAGAAAGGGAAACACTGCCACGAGCTACGTTCTTTGTTAATGTTTGTAAAATATCTACAGAGGCAACGCCTGTATATATCATCTTCTGTGTTGTTGTTGTGTGTTTCCACTCGCGATCTGACACTTAAATCCAGTTGTGTAGTGGTTTAAACGATGTGCTAATGCTAGCTAACGCATGCTAACTGTTTGTTATGTCTGTGTTAGCAGCTAATCATCGCTGATTTACATTGATGCAAACCTGTTTGTTATTGGGGACCAAATTGATTTGTTTCATTTCTATTTTTAGTTTCAAGTGATGGTTGAATAAAGTCAGCAAATTATACCAACGTCTTCTGCATCGTCATTTGGGAGTTTAGTTAGCTGTATAGCCAGGACTGAGCCTGTGCGTCTCGGTGAGGACAGTGAAGTCTATTCCCTCCCGATGCAGTTATCTCCACCTAGCAATGATTGCAAGTCGCTTTGTTGTTATTTTTTCTCGTGAAGTGAAGACATACTTTCGAGCGTTCGAACCTACGTGCTGTCATTGTTTTGTTTACGGCGGCAATGCTCGTGCTAAACTATCGTAACCTTTCATTTTCACCCTTTTTCCTGGTGAAGTGTAGCCAAACTTTGGAGGGAGTGGTTCTTGGCGCCATGCTAGTTTGATGCGTCTGGACAACAAGACACGTCACGACGCAATATGCGTTTTTAGGGATCGTTAAAGGGATCGTTAAGGCTTTTTCATTGTGATGTCGAGGCCTCGAAACACTCGGAACCGGTTCGGAATTGGAATCGGATTTCGATTCCCATCCCTAGTCAAAAGCGGTGTAATGTGGTCCAGTTTCCTTGTATTTGTAAGGACTCTGGCAGCAGCATTCTGTATTAGCTGCAGCTTCTTGACTGCTTTTTTTTAAATCAAGACCAGTAAATATACCGTTGCAGTAGTCCAATCTACTGAAATGATCTTTGTATGTAGCACAGTTCAGTACTTTTGAACTGATTGTGTGTGACCAGTCTGTGATACTAGAGTGGCTTTAAGTCTGAGTTGATGAATTCATGATTATATCAATCAAGGTCTGTATGTAGCTCAGTCTTCTGTAAACATATGAGTGAGTATTATATAGACCTGCTCAATCACAAGTGAATGTAATGTTAATTTCCTTCTGCCCCTTGTTGAATGAGGGATTAGTGGTGAGTGGCAGTGTTCAGAGCAAGCTGGTCAAGCTGAGCATTTTGAGTATAGCGGAACACCTGCTGCCAGCTTCTCTCCAAAAAGACCAAATCCACCTCCTTGTCTGTGTTTCTTGCCAACATTGGGTGAGACAAACCTAAAAAAAAAAAAAAAAGACCAGTATGTTTAATGTTTATATATTTTGTGATGCATATATGACTTGACAAAAGAGTTTATCCACCTTTAGGTAAGAAGAATAACTGCTCATTGAGTTGACAAACTTTTATTCAGAGAACACTCAAGCAGGTCATGAATTTACCAACTATGTAAAGTCACAGGTGCAACTTGGAACGTATACCCACAAGCCTGTGAATGGTGAAAAGACTTGTGGGTACACCTTTCAATTTTCAACTCTGACTTTACGTAGTTGGTGAATTCATAACCTGCGTGAGTAAATAATGTAAAGTCACAGTTGCTGCTCAAAAGGTGTACCCACAATTCAAAATGCTTGTGAATGGTGCAAAAACTTGTGGGTACGGCTTTCGAGTTACAAACATGACATGGTGAATTTGCTTTGAAGGGACTAGTTACCTTTCTCGCACACACCATATATAGTAACTGTTTGCATTACTCTAACAGATGTAATATAATGAATCAGGGAATAGTATCATTTCTCATATTTACTGTAGGACTGATTGTATTACTCTAACACACCTAATATAAAATAAATAGCACTTACACCATAGTTTAATGAAAAGAAGCAGAATAGAGGCGAAATAAAAGATACACAACGCGATCTTATCACAGAAGCCCAACGTGTGCGTCACGAGCAAGATTGACACACCAACTCTCGCAATCAGTTCTCCCGGGCACTCCAGGACCAAAAGCAGGGCGCTCTGTCCTAAAACAAGTAGCATCTCGCCCAACCAGGATAACAAGTTGATAGCGGGTGCCTGGAACGTCAAGACCGGCGTCGGTCACTATGGCAACCACGTCCCAGCACGAAGGATGACACACGAACCTAACCGCCCAAAACCTGCCACAGAGGGATGATCCCAAGACAACACCCAGCCACACCTTTGGCCCGGCCCACTCCACCGCAGCTTTCAAAAAGACTGGACACTGAGATGTCAAACTGTCGCTGCTCGGGAATATTTCTATGTAGCCTTGTTTTGGATCCAGCAGGGTCCCTTCGTCATCTTTTTTTGCCTTGTTTTTGACCATTGTCGACGAATGAATTGTCTTTTGGAACATGGAGTCAGTACAAAGGGTTAACATGGGAGTGAACACGCGGAATTTTGGCCCCCTCCCAGTTGACACAGGGGAGCGGTCTCAGCGGAGCACCGTTTCCGTTCGGCTGTCGCCGTTGCCGCAGCTTGGCCGGGGGGGGGCCGAATTCCTTCAGTTCAATGCATGAGTGTTCTGTTAACAAACATGCGAAATAGTAAGCCTGACTTGATCTGCCTACAAAAAGGAAGTTAAATTTTTTTGTTAAATCTCGGAAGTGCCAGAATAAATTTTAAATAAAATAAAAGATATATTTACTGTAAAACTGAGTCGTACCATAGGGTTCAAAGCAGGGGTGAAAGTGGCTAGAATGTCTTGCCGGAACTCGCCACGGAGCCAGAAATTTTATTTATTTATTTTATTTTATTTTTCATTATTTGGGGGCGAGGGGTGTCAAACCTCTTAAACTACTGAAATGCAAAGAAAACTCTTTTAGCAGTTATTTCTATAACACATACAAAATTGATTTTCATTCAAAAAATTTTTTTTCAATGATTTGCAAAATAAAAGTTAACAAAAACAGCAATAACCCCAACTTCCATCTCCTAATTTTTATTTTCCCTCATTTCTCCACATACTAAATGCCAAATCTCAATTTTAACTACTTAAGAACATAGGATGTATATTAACATTGAAGTTAATATAAACATTTACTTTTTTTTTAAAATAACAAAGATATAAGTAGCATACATTCAGAAAACATTCACTCTTTGTTTTTTTATATAATAAAGATATAATTACCGTATTTTTCGGACTATAAGTCGCACCTAAGTATAAGTTGCACCAGCCATAAAATGCCCAACGAAGAGGAAAAAAACATATATAAGTCGCATTTTTGGGGGAAATTTACTTCATAAATTCCAACACATAGAACAGCTTTGTCATCTTGAAAGGCAATTTCAAATAAAAATACAATACAGAACAACATGCTGAATAAGTGTACAGTATAATAATGTTACATGATGTATGAATAACGAAAAGCGAACGTGGTCGATATGTTAACGTAACATAGCTATTGAGAGTTATTCAGATAACTATAGCATAAAGAACATGCTAACAGGTTTACCAAACTAGCAGCGTCACTCCAAAATAACATGTGAAATTATTTAGTAATGTGGTAATAATTTCATGCATAAGTCGCTCCAGAGTATAAATCACACCCCAAGCCAAACTATGAAAAAAAACTGCGACTTATAGTCCGAAAAATACGGGTATACATTCACAAAAATAAGTAAAAATGACTTACAGTATATGATCCAGAGTAAAATGGAATATATTTTGAAGATCACGAAAAACATTCACTTTTTTTTTTAATCATAAGGAAATTAATAAGTAGCCCAACATAAATGAACTAATATAAGTCCAAAGTGCACATTGACAGCTAAGATTGAACCTCCCCATCAGAGCAAATAAAACTAAATATGATAAATCAGCTTCCTCAACTCTTTCGTTTCTCTTAAAGATTTGATCCATTTTATGTTGCATTGCCCTTTTTTGTCACTTTATTATGCTTGTTCTCAACACTTGTGTATGTAAATCTGATGTTGGTAGATTGTTTTCTTCTTGGAGATGAAATGCATGTGTGGCAGCTTAGCATTTTTTTTTTTTTTTAAACATAGCGTTTTGACAGTTGCCGTCATATTTTCGGAATCAAAGCACCGTGTACCGGAAGAGCATTCCGGCCCTGAATCTTATACCGGAACTGCGTTCTGGCCCTGAATCTTATACCGGAACTGCGTTCCTGACCGTTCTGGCCCACTTTCACCCCTGGTTCAAAGAGCCATGGGTTGCTGACTGCAGACCTAAAGCAATAAAAAATCCAAAAAGTATTTTTGATGTTTTTGACAATTTTTTTCATAAAACATTTTTGTAATGATTTAATAAAACAACATTTTTAAAGGATGACAATGTTGATCTCTGTTTTGCAATTTCATCGATTTGATAAGCTCGATAGTAACATATACGTAGCACAACACGCAACATAGCTAAACAAAACGTAGCACAAAATAAAGCATAATATAATACAACACAACCTAAAGTAAGGCAACGTAACAAAACATAATGAAATGCAGTTGGAAATAAAATTGGAACATCATACATTGCACTCAGTAGTTCATTGTAATGTAAGAAAATATTAATAGCAATGCCACCGAAAGCACAAATAACGCTATGTAACAGTCCCTGAGTAGTTCCAATTTTACACTCATGTCCCAAAGGAGGATTAGCTAGCTTCTAATCTGTGGGAAAAGAATGTACAGTAAGTGCACGAACGCATGCACAAACACAAGTACACGCACACACATTTTATTTTATTTAGTTTGTTTTAATTAGGCACCATGCATGCAGTAAAAAATTTAAGAAAAACAACAACAAAAACACATCATAAACTGCTACAAGAAATAGTCAATGATGAACTGATTTAAAAAGCCTCATAAGAAGTTGCCTTAAAACTATAAAAAGTTTCATGTCATTTTGGCTATTTGGCATACCAGCAGAAAACTCTCAAAGGCACCGAAATGACGGCCAGTACGTCAGCAGCCTTGGGGTGAGGCAACACTGGTCAACGTTTTGAAACGCATCAAACAACTGCTGTTGACAATTAAAACAACCTTGCATGTGTACACACACACTACTCTCACTTTTCAGCTTTTCATGCATTTTTTTCTTGTTTAGATGGCTAAAAATTTGAGAGGCTTATTGGTGTCACACACAAAAAAAAGTCTCGCATCATTTTTTACATGCTGGGTGAGCAACCGCACCTGGGCCTCTATGGGGCCCAGTTTGCGGGCTTAAAGTGGGTGTGGTTGGGTGGTGGGAGGGTCGAAGAGAAAGGCGGAGAGCTGTAATATAGTGTTTAAATGTTAAAATATCTTGTCTGGAGGGGCCCGCAACAATATATCCACTTGCACCCCCCACTCACACCGGACAATCGTCTTGAGATGCCTGCGAAAGTGTGGAGGGGCCCGCGACTAAAGGCCGAGTTATACTTCCACGTCAGACCTGCGCCGTCAAGGAAGACCCGATTTACGACCCTGCGCCGTAGCCTGATGTGTTCCTATTGTTTTTTTTCAAACCCTAGCATCACGTCAACGCATATGAAGAGGCGGAAACTGACTGTGATTGGTTCGCTCAGACTGTTGTTTCCGAAATCACCGCATTGTAAAACATCATTTTTCTTCATGCAAAAATGGCCCAAGCTGACGGGAGTATCATTGAAGGACAAGTCTCGTCAAGACATCATAAAGTTTGCCAAATGGCAAGGTCAGCAATTGAATAAAAGAATGGAAGAACCACCGAGACGTGTGTGTTCGGAATCGAGTGGCCACACGAAGCGATGACCCAGTCGGCCAAAAACTGCCAGCTTTTTATCACTTTATGTTGTATTTTTGGTTGGTGCACTTCATCATTTATTGTGTACATATGTTTGCTGTGAGTCCATGACTTATTTACGTGTCACACTTCAAGTATATGAAGAATAAAGCACAGTGTTGGTGTCAAAAGAGTTGTTTTGATCTTTAATTTTCAATAACAGACAGTTCGCACACGATAGATCATCACTGATTGAGAGTGCCTCGGTGCTTTTTATGATAACGTTAACATCAAGGCTTCCAACGCAGTTTGGGAAGTTCCATATACGCCAGAAATCTGCTATGGCTTCCCACTGGCTGGTTGAAGGACACGGCAAACAAATCGGGCTGGAGGGCTTTGCAGACCTCGGACAAAACGCTGGACACAGTGCTCGACGCCAGTTTGAAGCTAGCCGCCACAGCTAGCTGGTTTTCACCCGAGGCTAGAAGAACTCTATGCGGCATCAAAAGTTGGACAGACCGCCTCAAAACCGTCTTCTGCGTCGCCTGGGCCTCAACATTTGTATGATCAACATTTATTCAATGTTGATGAGCTGAAGATCCACATTCAAGCGTTCCATCTTGCATTGTTTATTTTTTCTCCGTTAAACTAGACAAGAGGAAGTCAATAAGCATGCCCCAAAACCGTACAAACATAACACAACACCCTTCTAGTGGCTTGGCGGTGAACTACAGAGCAACGCATCACCTGGCCGGAGTACCATCGAATGTCGAATGACGCCGTAGTCGCTGCCATCAACGCAACGCTGGAGCATAACTCAGGCTTAATTGTCCATTAGTACCCCACCTCCCCCGTTGGAGGGTCAACTCGAGGGTTTGGCGATATGGCCTAAAGTACGTATCACGGTAAATTGAGCAGATTTACCTCGATAACGAAATACAAATACAAACGAAACAGACTCTGCCTTTGACTAAATAGACATCCAAGTTCGCTGTGTACCAGCCAATCCAGTTCAAAATGGATAGGACATCTATTGCAGTCAACGGTTGAAAGAAATATCATAGAATAGCCCTGACATTACATCTGCATGTCAACCCTTTGCAGTGGCATGAAAGAGCATCATCAGTAACACTTGGTACAATCTGTACAAACATTATGTTCCACTAACAGGGTGAAGGGCTGCAAAACATTCAATTGACGTCGCTGTAAATACTTAACACGCTTTTACTGCTTTTGCAGTGTTTCCGACTGTTGAGTCAGCAGCTACTGACGCGTTAGAAGAAAACCAAACACATCACGAGGCAATTTTGATGCATCGTGTAAACTAACAAAATGTACACAAAGTGAGGAAAAACAGGAAAGAATCGCGTTCCATTTCTCAATGTAATGTTTGTACAAGGGACAGTCTGGTCCAGCCAGAGACTTATTTTCGTTCTGTAATCATAATAAACGTCACCACGTTTCATTTTCATCTCAATACCAAGTATAATGCGTCACGTAAAGAATAATTCCAGTGAGTGCAATGTTTGCTTTGAAAGGAGTTGAATGGAGAACACACTTAGCTCCTAATTGCATTTTAATGACTTCATTATTCATATTCATTCACTTGCCTGATTAGTGGTTATTAAGATGTGCATAAAAGCTCAATGGGAACAACCTGATGTGATGCCGTTGGTGAGATTTTATTTGGCTCTTACCTCCATCAGTGATCTCGATGTGCATATGAAAATCAAGTAGCATTGTTTTTACTAATGTCTTTCAATTATAAGATAGTTGTGAAATACATTGGATTCACATATTACAATTAAATACAAATTTAAAACAAACATTAATATAACTAGCGTATTCTTAGCGAAATGTTTATTAACCCTTTAACACCTAAGCCTATTTTGGCCGAATTTGCATGCATTTGATGTTGCCTTTATACTTCAAAGAAAAAAATGTTTACAATGGCCAAGTTGGGTCCCTTTTTTCAGGACACCTTGAACTTCATGTCCAAACTGTTGTTTTCTTCACTGACCAATTATAATCCACATTTTGGACCCAAAAAGACAAAAAAATCCCAAAATCTTTTTTCAAAATTTGTAATGTTGATGTCCCATTGACAACCAAACATGCTCGACCAACCATTTTGAAGCTTGATAATATTTATTCAACTTGTTAGGATAAACATTCAATCGAAAAAAATAAGATTGAATAATTTTATGTTTGACAATTCAACACAAACAGCAGGTATGGTCATAGGCGTTTTTGGCCTTTACACATACTATGGTCAAAACAGGTTATATACAGTGCAAAATAGTGAGAAAAAAGATTATATATATCATCTAACACAAAACGTGTTTGGAGGATATTTCTTTGTGAAGTTAGGTGTTGTACCCATCACCTTATCAAAAGCATATACGTACATGCAATCAAGCTTCTCGAACACACATCTACATAAAATTGAAAAGATTATAGTGAAGAAAAAATATAACATTGAAAAAAAGTATTTTAAAAAATATTGACAAGTAGTTCAGTTCAATTCAATCTTTTCAGGCATGCAACCCAATAAAGTTTTTTTTTGCGCACTCAATAAAGCTTCTGCATGAACAGGTCACGGAGCTGCGTCACACACTACGTCACACAGCCTACTCTTTCGCCGTTTGCGCGTTACTGTCACTTCTACTCGCCGAGACAGCAGCTCATCCAAAGAAAACAATGAGAAATACGGCTCATCTTCTTCCTTGAGTTAATGAAATAATGCATTAGCTTGCGCTAAATGTAGTTTTAGATTCATTCTGCACGTTTCAAAGTCGCTCGCTCAAACCAACTGTCCGTTGCTTGCTTCGCATGCCTCCCTTTCATTAGTTGGCGCTTCGCTCGGAAATTTATTAAAAATGATCACATTCGGTTCGTCCTTCTTGACATCACAGTGGCTCTTGGGATATGTAGTCTTTTGTGCTGCTTTCGGTTTTGAAAAAGGACAAGAAATGATGGAAATATGGAGATAGATACATGATCCATGAAGCGTTTTAATGCATATTTATGAGTGCAATAAAAATATAAAATTCAAATGACATTATCTCCCGTTTTTCTTGGTCGATTGACTTCAAATAAAAACTGGTGAAGACATCAACTTCCGCACTTTCAAATGAGACCAACCAGCGGCACGTGGGTGACGTAATTACAGCGTGACGAAGCTCCAAAGACGATATGTGTAAATGCGTCGCTGCCGACACGTTCGGTGTTAAAGGGTTAACCGATGCAAAGAATCAGTAGACTACAGTATAATCATTGATATAAAGTTTAAAACATTTTTTTTCAACTCATTGGCTGCCATTGGCATATTGCCACCATATATTGTCATATATGTGGGAGGGGCGAAACAACTTTTCATTCATTCGCCCCTCCCAGTCAAAATGGATTGGACGTCTTGCGCTGGCAATGGCACTAAAACATGAGTATTCACAGCCACTCCTCAGTTTTAATGAATTGGATGTCTATTCTTGTCAAGTGTACGCAATGAGTTAATTTGGTGTACATTATGAAACTCCTTGTCTTCACTTCACTACTCAAAATTTCGACAAAAGTCGATAGTAAAATTTACGGTTACCGAAGTGCTATGCCATTTCTCTGTGTATTTTATGATTTTCCTTTTTTTTTGTTTGTTTGTTTTGTTTTTGTTTTTTCACCATATATTTTTTTTAACTATGAGTCACACCAGCCAAAAATGCGCAATGAAAAGGAAAAAAACATATATAAGTTGCACCGGAGTATAAGTCGCATTTTTGGGGGAAATTTATTTGATCGAATCCAGCACCAAGAACAGACATGTCATCTTGAAAGGCAATTCAAAATATGACACTAGAGAACAACAGGCTGAATAAGTGTACGGTATGCTAACATTACATGACTTATAAACAACGAACTGAGAACCTGCCTGGTATGTTAATGAAACAGAGTAATTCAGACAACTATAGCATACAGAACATGCTAACAAGCAACAATGATATAATAATGTGTTAAAAAAATTCACACATAAATCGATCCAGAGTATAAGACGCACCCTCTGCCAAACTGTGAAAAAAACTACAACTTATAGTCTGAAAAATTAGGTAACTTTAAAATTCTGAGAACCACAGCCGCCAATACTATGCAAAGTAGTTGTTTTTACGTATGTTAGCCAGATGTTAACATAATAAATAATACAACTGTAGATAAGGCCAATGAAAACACTGGCTGAGTAGCTTCAATTCTACAAATATTCACCTGAAAATTGAACCTTCTTTTCCATCTAGGTAGGAAAATTTAAAATTCATCATTTACTGATTAGCATAACAACGCGATAGAGGCTAATCATTTAGAACAGTGGTTCTTAACCTTGCTAAAGCTAACGAACCCCACGAGTTTCTTAAGTGCATTCACCGAACCCTTCGGAATTTCTTGATAAAGCCATTTTTTTACGAATATAAGACCTAGCAAGCTAACGTCTAAGTGAATTCTTGTTCAAAGTTCTTCCAGATTTCTTATTTACTACAAATAATTCTGCCTTTTGCTGTTGAGTTTCACGTTGGAAAATTAAATGAAACTCATTTCATTTCATACTGTTCCTTTTGTTTTCATGTCTACATTTTTATTATATTGTCGCATTTTGGATCACATATATTTTCATGACGTGAATGACGCAAACATATATTTTTTAAATTTTCTACTCGGATATATTATATATATTATATACTAGGATATAATTCGATTTGATTATGATTCAGGGTGCTACGATTCGATTATTGAACGATTATCATGGAACAACGATGATCACAGGCATGATAAGCTAGTGCTCCTTCCATAAGCTCTCTCTTGCGATAAATCGTTTTGTTTTGTAAACCACATGCTCAGTGTCCGAATTTCCTGCGTCAAAGTGTTCTGCTAAGTCTAACATGTCCATTATTAAATCCCGAGAAAACGGACACAGAACTTCAGCAATTGTTGCCATGTTGGGAAGGAGCATTATCTTGACTCCAGAGCCATGTAGCTTGACTTGCTCAACTCAAACCCCGCCTAGTTCACGCCCGCCCACCAAGTTTGATGAGCCAATGACAGATCAAATTATTTCATGCAGCCCACACGGAGAACAAGAGTGCAAGAATGAAATAAATAAAAAGTGAAATAAATAAATTTTGAAATAAATAAATAAATATAGGAAAAAATACATTTTGAAATTAAAAAAAAGGAAATATGACTTGAAATAAATTAATAAAATATGAAATAAATACATATACATTTAAATAAATAAATGTAAATTGGAATAAATAAAAAGCGAAAAATATAAATAAAAATTGAAATAAAAAAATATAAATTGAAATAAATAAATATAAATTGGAATAATATAATAATATAATATGTTTATAATTATTATATTTATTTATTTATATAAAAATATAAATAATATTGAAATAAATAAATAAATGTTGAAATAAATATTGAAATAGAATAATTTTAATTACACTTTTAATTATTTATTTAATTGTGTATTTATTTATTTAAGTTTTGCACTCCTGGTCCTCCATATGTTTGTAGTGTCATCGCTGTATTTAATCCAGGTTTTACACGTTCTACAGACGGAGTAACCTTTGTCAATGCTCTTTCTTTTGTAATGTTGATAAAAACCAAAATACTTCCAAATGCTTGTCTTTAATCCTGAGGACTAAAACTCTATCTCACTAACTTCTATTGCCGCCATCCTCACTTTGTGCGTTCCTATAGGTGTCCGGACGGCAGGCATGTCTTTTACTTCCATTCCACAAGCAGCGGTAGTGTTGCTGTCATTAAGTTATTATGGACAATAATCTTTTTGGACCATTTATTAATCGCAATCGAACTGTCACGTGTCGAATCTTGATTAATCTAGTAATCGATGTATTGGCATGCCGTTATTATCTACGCAGTTCATGCTGCCTACTGAGTGCAAGTCAACCTTCCACTGAGCAAACCGATTTCTTCTCCCATTAGATAGAGGGCTAGCCGTTGAAAGAAATGGAATAAAGCCTGTACATTGAGGGGAAATCAGTCCAAAACCTGGTCTAAAACGCCTTTGCCTATATTTAGTTGGGGTGACCATATTTTGATTTCCAAAAAAGAGGACACTCAGCCCGGCCTCAAGATACTTGAATTTTACTCGAAGTTCACCCAAAGATGTCTATATCACTTTCAAATATTTAAAGTGTGGCCACGCACTCTGGATGGAAAAATACAGTTTGAAAATAAATAAATAAATAATGACTAAAATATACTGTATATATTATATTTAATGCAGACCCATGGAAATGTAGTCCAGTCAATACACATACACACAGTAGGCTATGTGCCAACTAAACATTTTTATAAATTACTATCACTACAATTGTCCTTGACAAAGTGTTATTCCCATTCAATTGATATTCTCATTCAATGTTCTAGATTGCACACAAACAATAACCGAAGTAAACTGACAAACTATTCAATCAGCATGTTTCCAAACGTAGCAGTTCAAAACTACATTTCCCATAATGCCTAGCGTGGTTTAGCTTACTGATAGCTAGCTGAGGTAAAAATCAAACTTTGCTATAAAAGTTTACAATCATCGGCAGCGCAATGATGCGACACCAAACGGGATTTTACAGTCAAAGCTCCGACAGAAGTCAACAGTTGCCATTATATACATATTTATCATTAAAAACTTAACAACTGGGCAGGCGTTGTGGTCAAATCGTCAACCCAGTAGATGGCGGTAATGCCTCATGATAGGGGTAAACTGCCAACAAAAACAAGAAGAACTACTCCTTCCCTCCCTTCTAGTGGAAGCCATGTCAACTGCTGCCGCCCAGCGGCCGGAGAAATTCTCTTCAAATTGGTCCCGTGAAAAATCATAAAAATCGGACATTTTTATGAATTTATAAAACCCGCCCGGACGACGAGGATACTACGTGAAAGTAGGACTTGTCCGGGCAAAAGAGGACGTTTGGTCACCCTAATTTAGTCAGTGTACAAAATAGGGCTCTGTGTTTCATAACATTCACCGAACCCCTGAGGCTTACTCACCGAACCCCTGGGGTTCGATCGAACCCCAGTTAAGAACCAATGACTTAGAAGGAAGTTAGCAATTTAACGTTACAGTGTTGCTTTGTGATTGAGCCCCTTATTTAATAGTTTTTCAAAAAATTAGCCGTCATTTCACATGATCTCAGTTTTGTCTTGAGTTGGGAGTAAAATATGAGAGACAAATGCGCTTCACACAATTCATAACTAGATTCACGGGAACATTTTCCTTGTAATGTGAAGCCGCTTCATATCACAACTCCTTCAGTAGCGGTCAATAATTGCAACTTTGCACAATGACTAATTTCCTGTGACTGAGATTTTGTTACAAATATTTTTGCACATACGCATAGAGATACAGTGTTTGTATGAGTTGTATCTTTTTGCTGCTTTTAAAGAGACTCTGACCTACATTGTTGTCATGTTTTGAGGGAAAGGGCCTGGTGAAACTCAGCGAGCAGGGCTAAACATTGGAGATGCTCCTCCTTCCACCTACTTGTTTCTGTCCTTGGCTCCACATCCCCCTCTGCTGCTGAAGAAAAAGTGAATATGGATGCAAAACAGTAGTTGACCCATTTTAGGCTGGTTCTGCCATCCTCTCCATGTGTAGCTTTCACATTTAAAGCAAACATTCATTCATCCATATTCTTAAACGGGAGACAGTGCCTGGAGCACCTTGAAGTTTAATGCAGCTCTACTTACCTTTTGGCATTTATGTTATTGCAATGATTTCTTCACAGATTTAATTTTTTTGAATGGCTTTTTGTGTGGTTTATGAGCTGAGAGCACAAAATATGTGAAAATAAATAATTGAAATAGTTAAACCCTTTAGAAAGACGATCATTCGCTGCCAATATCTCCCAGTCAAAATGGATTGGACATCTAGTGCCGTCATTGGCATTGAAAGATAAGTATTCTCATTCAGTCTGAACATTTTAAATGTTTTATTAATTTAATTTTTAAAATAGATTTTATTTTATTAATTCATCATTTTAGACATTGAAAATTGCAATGAAAACAACAGCAATAATAATAACAATACGTGGACAAAGGGGTTCTTTTATTACCAAAAATAGTTCCTTGCCCTCTAAAGGGTTAAATCATAGATTTGGCTCTTTGAATGGAATTATGGAACTATGAACTTTTTAATTAATTTTTTTTTCTTTTTTTTCGGAAAGGGTCTGATGAAATAGTTAAATTCATCATTTACATTTCCCTTCATATATATAAAATTATTTTTTTAGTATATTATTTATTGTATATTTTATATTTTTTACTACGTCTCCATTTAAAAGTTAAAGACGGGGCGGTACCGGTGTCATGCAACGTGACAGATGGTAAAGGCAACCAATCGCATTCCAAAAACGGATAGCTAGCGAATCGCTATATAGTAACCCCTCCCATGTTGGACCAATGAGGTTATTGTTGTTAACAGCGTTTGCCCAATCAGCGTAGAGAAGGCGGGGCCTAGTTTGAGAAGCGCGAACGGTTAACAAGGTACGACGACGAGAAAATGGCGAACACCAAGTAACTTTGATAGTAAATTTAGTTTGGAAACTTTTTGTGGCACCAACGTAAAAAAGTGGGATTATTTGCTATGGACTATGTCAGTGTTAAGAACGACAAACGTGGAGCACTTGGACTTGTAAGGGAAGAATATGTACCATGTCAAGTGAGTCGTGGTAGCGAATATGCTATCTTGCTAGCGTGAAGAAACATTACTTTCCTTGATATGTCATCTTCGCTAAATGGCGTACTTATTAATACAATAATGGGCTAATAGTTGAGCAGTGACGGCTCTCTGATCACATTATATTGTTTTAGTAGTAGTAGTTTTAATGACGTGTAGTCGAAGATAATAAACAATCGCTCTTGGACGGAATGGCTCTACACAACCTAGTATTTGTCGTCGACGTGGATTACGGAGCTCAAGAGTCAGACGATCGGCTGAAAGTCAGGAATCACCTCCTGAAACGTGGGATTCTGCAAATTTTGCTTCACCACGGCTACAAGTATGGCTTCGACAAAGTACGCTGGGGTTACAAATTCTTCCGATCCAAGACTAGTCGCAGTGCCAGCCTCATAACAAGGGGTTCGGACTTCAAAGAGCTTCGCCAAAAAACTTTCGAGGACTTCCTCTTGGAATTCGATGGCAAGTTTGACGGCAGAGAGATACACCTCGCGTCCCAGCAGTGTAGCCAGTCTGCTTCTGTGCAAAACTCCCTCAAAGAAATCCTCCTGGATTTCCAATGGGACCGACCAGACATCACCTCTCCTACTAAATTGTCGCTAAGGCCCAGGAAGACAAACCAAACTGGCAAGCCAGCATTACCGCTTGAAGACAACCTTGCAAACCACAGCAAAAATGTGGTGTTTGTTGTATCGGAATGTCCACGGAGCTGGACACAACTCGTGGACTACCTCTGCATTGAGAACATTGACGTGCATGCAGATGTATCTGAGTACATTCTATCCAAAAGTATCCAGGACATGTTGATTCAGAGGCAGGTTGTGCTGCACTGGGTAGACAGTACATTGCATGTAAGTATAGAAAATGGGTGGACTGATATTCATTCACTTTGATAAGATACTTTACAATGGAAGCAACTTAATAATTGTGAATCCATGAAATGTATTTTTATTCATTTCAGGACATGCAGTATGAGGACAATTTGGGCTTTAACAAGTTGGCCCAGGTCCTGACACAGGTGGGCGGCAAAGTGATCCCCGCAGTGGCCTTATTGAACCGTCATTACACAGGGAAGACTGACTTAGGCAGTTTCCCCTTCCGGTCCAGTCTTGAGTATTTACTGTCATCCGAAAATCTGTACCGCTGTGCCTTTCCTGTCACGGAGGGCATGCTGCATATGGTCACAGGTAAATATATTTACTGTCTCATCAATTTAATAAATATTGTCTTTGTTAAATTCTTCCGGGATAGGGCACATGGTTAAACACAGGCCCCTGTATTAGCCAACAAAAGCTTTAGAAACCATTTTTAACTTGAAATTGTCCAGATTCTTGAAATTTCAACATATTATCAGTTAATATTCTCTAGTTTTTGACCTTTGACCTCAATACCCCAAAATGTAATCACCTCTAGTTTTTGACCTTTGACCTCAATACCCCAAAATGTAATCACCTCTTCTGTTTCATATTAAAAACATAAACTGCAAGTTTGATGACAATGTCGTTATCCCTTCTTGAGTTACTGCATAATTCCTTTTCTGACCTTTGACCTCTTTATCCCAAAATTAAATAACTTCTTCCATTTCATATTCCAAACAAATCCTGCAAGCTTCAGAGTAATCATTTTATCGTTCTTTAGTCATTTTGAACACAAATATAGACATATAGAACCAAATACATAACCGCTGCCTTAAAAAAGTACAATAATTCATGATAGTAATTTGTTATTACTGCAGCTGTCAAATTTATCGCGTTAACGGGTGGTAATTAATTTTTTTAATTTATCATGTTAAAATATTTGACGCAATTAACTAGTGCTGCAACGATTAATCGATTTACTCGAGTATTCGATTATAAAAAAAGATTTGAGTTAAATGTTGCTGCTTCGCGTATTCGTTTAATTAAAGTGGCGTTGTAATGGTTTGTTTTGAAAGTGTTTGCATTTAGCTTTATTGATTTGGGTGGATACAATGCCTCTACTCTAACAAAAACTTAGCTTAAGTTTTTTTAATGTAATCGTAATTTAGTTTATAGGTATATTTGGCCGTTTTTTTTTTTTGTTTTTTTTTTTTGTGGGAATATGTGTCTGAACCATTTGTTTGGAGCATTGTGTTAAAAAAAAGTTAGCATTTTATAGCATTAAGCTAGCGGACTTTTGCTATGTAAATTAGCCAATTGTTCTTTTGTTGTACATACAGCTTCATTTATTTTTTTATACTGTTTGAGGCTCAGCTCAGGTATTTGCATTTTTTTATGTTCCTTATCCGAATACTTGATTATTCGAACTAAATGGTTAATCGATTAATCGACTACTAAAATCATCAATAGCTGCAGCCCTACAATTAACGCATGCACTGAATGACCCGCTCACGCATTGCCTCAAACATATTACAATGACGCCGTTTATGCCATTAAGACTGAAGAGAATGCCACCGGCCGCTTGGGGGCAGCGCCGTTCCATACTTATGTTCTAATAGTGGGAGAATTAGTAGTTGAGAGACGTTTATGCTTTTGCATTGTGCTATTTGTGCTCCACACATATTTCTGTAAGTTTTCTTTCTTTTAGTGGCAATTATGTGTCTCTTGTTGTATTTTGGGTAAAATATGTACAGAGATATATATGTTATAAAGGCGAGTGGACACAGGCGTTCATTGGACCGCGCCGTTTATTGGCATAAGCTTTGGCAACTCCTTCTCAACAAACATAACTATCATTTAGTGAAAGCACAACAAAAATAATATTCCTCTCTCTCCAAAGAAATGTTATCAAAAAGAAAAGCACTTCGGTCTGGAGTACTGAGGCCCTATTCTCTCACAGTTAAACAACAATGCAAAGTGAACTGGCATTCCCAATCAAAATAGCTATGCAAAATACACATAAAACTTACTCAGACTTTGGTCACTCTATTCTTCTTATTGTTATTATTATTATTATTATTATTATTATAACTCTAATTTTGATTGAAAATTTTATTAAAGCGAAAACATCAAGAGGGGTTTTAAATTTTTAATATAAAAATACTATAACTTGTAACTATAACATTTCTCTTTTAAGAACTACAAGTCTTTCTATCCATGGATCCCTTTAACAGAAAAATTGTTAATAATGCCATTTGTGGATTTATTGTTATAATAAACAATTACAGTACTTATGTACTAGAGCTGGGAATCTTTGGGCACCTAACGATTCGATTACGATTACGATTCAGAGGCTCCGATTCGATTATAAAACGATTATTGATGCACCCCACTCCTTTTTTTTTTTGTTTTGTTTTGTTTTTTTGTTTTTTTGTTTTTGTTTTTGTTTTGTACATTAGTTCCAAAATTGTTCAAAAATCCTCTCAGGCTAAACCAAACTACTATTTCAATATCAAGTTAACATATAGCAGTAAACAAATATACAAAAATAACAGTAAATAAAAAAACTCCAGTCCCCATTCTATATCAGCAGCTTTAAACTACTTTCAATTAATTTAATGTTGTGAATCAACCGTTAAAGTTGTTAAAATTGCTCCTGTTATTCCATAATTTCTCTTTTGTCTACTTTCAACATGTAAAAGTTTTAAAACTATTTTAAAAATAGATTCAAGTCAATATTTTACCGATTTAGGAGTATTTTAGATAAAAAGTTAATTAGGTTCGCTTGGAAGGTTCGCAACAACAGCCTTGCAGGGAAGTGTACTCCTTTAAGATGGCGGCCGTTACTAACGCCCGCATCTAGTTTTTTGTAGATGTGCTGGTAACGATACCGAAGCTATAATGCATCTAGTCCTATATAAATGATATCTACCGTAACATAATGTGGCTTGTAGCAGCTTTTCGGCAGCAGTCAGGTATGTTGTTTTTTTTTTTTTTTATCTCGTGGCATGAGTTGAGCTAGAGCCGTGAGTTGAGCATTGGCGTTACCCGAGGGGCCGGGTAATGAGAAGCATGATGTTTAGCTACTCTCGCTCCGTCCCTAATTGCGTACCGAAGACCGCGCGGCGCGCTGAGTGTGTCGTACTTCTGCTTTACTTGGCATATTTCAATAATCGGAATTTGGATGTTTGTGAATCGTTCTCGAATCTTCCACGGCCGAATCGCGAATAATCTAAGAATCGGAAATTTTGCACACCTCTATTATGTACAGTATGTTATATGTATATATCCGTCTTGTCTTATCTTTCCATTCCAACAATAATTTACAGAAAAATATGGTATATTTTGGAGATGGTTTGAATTGCGATTAATTACGATTAATTAATTTTTAAGATGTGATTAACTCGATTAAAAATTTTAATCGTTTGACAGCCCTAGTTATTACCGTAATTTTCGGACTATAAACCGCTACTTTTTTCCCTCATGTTGAATCCTGCAGTTTATAGTCCAGTGTGGCTTATTTGTTGATTTATTTGGGTTAATAAGTAACACTTGTGTGAGAGAATTTTATTCATTCCTAAAACACGACATTTATACATTATATTTTGTATGCTTTTGTTATGCTTGCATGAGAACATTGTAGTATAGAGTATCATTGTTATATTTATCTGTTGAGTGTGCCTTCTCATGGCCTTGACGACTCTAGACGGTATCACAATATGCCCAAATATGGACTGTTATGTTCCTATGTTTTCCAATATGCCCTGAATGAATACAATGTGGCAAGTGGCAACTGTCGCTTATCAGACTTCGTTCTAGCCACAGCCGGTGTTCAAGGTTGCAACTTGAGGTGGTTTTCCCTTATGAGAGATGTTTTTCTGTAACTTGAGATGTGTTTACCAGGATATGCTATAGTAAATTTCGGTTTTGTTTCTATGATGTCAACCCATAAATAGAGGCATGCCCTGCATTTCTCTTTTGTCCACATGTGGAGAGGCGATTTGTGCGTGGCTCCGCCTCTGTACCCGAGAGCTCTTGTACATAAAGCCTTCAAAGAAAAGCAATCCATGGTTGGGGTCGTAATCATTTCTCTAATCGACCTATCGAGGTCACACTTGTCTTGGAGTTCAAAGTTGAACTTCCCTGACAACTTGATTTAGCAGCGGCGTCCTAAGACAACCATAACTATGACCTGACAGTATCATGGGCATTACTGAATGCTTATTACAGTTGTCATTTGGCGTCATCCGGCAAATTATGTCAGTAACTCCATTTATGTCTAGCTTGGATCTTCTGCATCCAATAGTGAGCTAATTTGTCGGATAACACTAAATAACATCTGTTATAAGCATTCATTAATGCTCATGAAAGTGTCATGTCATAATTATTATTGTCTAATGACAGTTTTATTGCGCAACTGTCAAATAAAGTGTCACCAATACCATAACTAGCAATTAATGAAATAACTGGAACAGTAACTGAAGAAATAATTAGCACAGAAGATTAATTTTGATTTACCTTGTGTTGAATTGTGCTATATAAATAAATTTGCCTTGCCTTGCCTTGTTATTTACATCTATAGTGCTGCAATGCATGCGAAGAGGCATGTTGGGCAACAACAGTGTTAACAGCAGGTGGCAGCAGAGGTTGACTGTCTCCTCCAAGGGAGCAGTGATGGCAATGACAATTTTTGAAGCAATGAAGCTTTGCAGCGCATTGGTTCAAAGCTTCATGGTGGTTCATTTGGTCTTATGACAGGCGTATGACGCCACTGTCAAATAAAGTGTTACCAGTTAATATCTTTTGGTGTAAATATCCCGTAATACTGTGAGGACAGCTGCGGCTTATAGTCCAGTGCGTCTTATCTATGAACAAATGCTGTTTTCGTGCCAAATTTGGTGGGTGGAGGCTTATAGTCAGGTGCGCCTTATAGTGCGAAAATTACAGTGGATAAGACCTATTTTTTAAATGACCAAAAATGATTACTTGGACCCTACAGGCTTAAATAATACCAAGTAAACAACAACAATAGTTGGTTTTGAAGCATAAAACCAACAAAGATTTTCAACATATGTACAAATCATCCAAACAAATAATCGCTAGAAGGAAAAAGCGGCATGGAAAAATGGAATGAATGAATGAATGAATGAATAATTTATTCTAAAATGATTTGATCGTGATATGCCTTTCAACACGCAATTCCCCTTTTTTAGGTGACGTTGCCCAGAGCTGTGCCGTGACTATCGAGACTGTGTCCCGCAGACAGCAACCTCTTGCTCATGGTGTGGAAGTTTGTCTGATGGGTGTGCTGCAGGGTTGGGACGCCTTGTCCCTGTCGCACACCTCCACCGAGTCGTGGTTGCTTCAGTGTTCTGAACCTAGCGAGCAAGGCACTTCTTTCTTCCAGGACGTCCTAATGGACCTTTCAGCACATTCGCTGCATATGGTGAGTAATATGATGAGCCTGTGTTGCGACACTGTTAAAGCGGAAGTTCAGAATTTTTGACACAAGGCTTAATCTTAGAGTTAGCGGGGGTTTCATTAGTCGCTAGAGTTGTTTTCAACAAATTCCGTGCAGTTTGTCTGTTATATATTAGTTTCAGGGCTCCAGAGTGGCTAAGCTAGTGCGAGTCAATGGTGCTTGCTTATCATACCAATAAAAAAACAACATATGCAAGCATGAGAATCACTGATGACCCATGCAATTAAGCCTGAACGATATATCGTTTAAACATCGCCATCGCGATGTGCGCGTGCGCGATAGTCCTATCGCAAGCACGTGCGATAGTTTTTTTTTTTTTTTTTTTTTAATCCACATACGCCTTGCTTTCGGATCTCCGCACAGCCTCACACCCCTCCCTCTCCCAGGCCTTTGTTCCTCTCAGTCACTGCTGCACTTGCTTATTAAAGTCACCGATGGCTTTGATCTGGCCAAAGAAGCAGACTTCACATGGGCATCTGTCAATCATCGTTTAAATTGTTAAACAGTTTCTGCAAGGAAGCCGCGCTGGAGTGAATGTGTGTGTGTGTGAAGATGTTGGAGACATAAATGCCAGAAGTGATCATGAGGAGTTTGAAATTTCTACATGTCACTCCAACTGTCACAGCTTAGGTAGATAAACAGAAGCATTTAATAAAGCGATGCATTTATCTACTACAGTAGTTTATTCTTATTTAAAAATGAATTGGTTGGACAGTTATGTTTAAAACTGATCATAATTATGACATTTGAAGTGCTTAAAAAACATTTATTTATATACATTTTTTAAATCACTTTGGGGGGGGAAGTGAGGAAAAAAACATGTCTTGTATGTATTTCTTTCCAATGCAAAATCTGAATAAATACATTGAGCACAAAAAAACACACACAGGGCGGAGTGATATCACATCGGTTTTTCACCGCTGATTTTTTTTTTTTTTTTTTTTTTTTTTTTTGTGGGAACGAAAGGGACTCTCCAGCAGACTGAGCACGAGTGGCCAACGCACTCCTCTCTATTGTGGTCACACTATGCATAAAAAAATAGTCCCACTGAATGAAATGAATTATGGAAGTTTGGTGTGACATTGTTTTGGCCATATGGGTATTTTAAATTTGAACAATGATCTTCATTTTGAAATGATCAGACTTTGTTATAGGGCTGTCCCAAACGACTAATTTTCTCCCGATTAGTCAGCCGACTATTTTTACAATTAGTCGACTTATCTAATGATTTAAAAAAAAAATTTTTTTAAATTTTTTAACAAATTTAGCAATGACGTTTTTGTTGACGCTTATCAATTCACAAAAACATTTTGGAACACTTTAATTCTTTTTTGAAGTACAAATAAGCACATAAATAACAATAATGAATCACAAATAAACAATTAGTTCAAATGCTGATAGCATTAACTAGTGCAAAAGAATGGAATGTAAACAGATTCAGAACACTGAATTCGCCCTTCCAACATGATTCCAAACAATTCTTTAAAAAAATAGCGAGCATTAACATTATAGTACAGTACAATATAATAGTATTATAATAATTATTCATTGCCAATCAGATTTTTCATAAAGGGTGTCATTTTAAAGGTATTCTAATACCATTGACTTGCACTAGCTTAGCCACTCTGGAGCCCTGAAACTAACAAATAACTGACGGACTGCACGAAATTTGTTGAAATCAACTCCATCGACTAATAAAATCCCCGCTAACTCAAACATTAGGCCTAATGTCAGAAATTCTGAACTTCCCTTGAAAAAAAAAAAAAAAAAAACATTTGTCATGGTAACTTAAAGGTGGACAATGTAGGATTTGCACTTTATTCATGAAATGGTCATAATATTTTAATAACCATTAAAGAAACATGTTTTTTAGAAATACTTCTAAAACCAATGTCAATCGTTAAACAGAGATTTTCCCATTTTAAAAGATGATTTACACATCTCAATTTTGTTTGTTTTGTTACCGTGTTCATCATCAGCCAATCACAAGACCAGTTTCCAGTCCTTGTCTGGGTTGCCACAGCTCTGTAGGCCCTATAAACTAAGGCTGCGGCAACATTGAGAAACAGTGTAAATTATGTCTAACACTCAGGTAAAAAAAATTGTTATGAACCTCAAAGGATTCAGTAGAAAAAGCGTGCATTATCAAATTTTGCGGAATATTTAGATTAATTCTAAGTGAACTGAACTATTATTATAAGTTGTGTGAATTTAGACTTCACTCAGCTGTCAACTGAGCAGTCAGCCAGGGTGTTTATCTTAGTTGTCTGCATGCTCTGCTGCCGCGTTCTTAAAAAGTTGAGTTCAAACTACTTAAGTCCAGTTTGCTTAAAATGTTGAGTTTTAACTGACTTGATTTTATTATTTTTTTACTGTGTGTTTTCTCATTGACTAAATTGGCAACCAGTTCAGGGTGTCCCCTGCCTACTGCCCGTAGTTGGCTGGGATAGGCTCCAGCACCTCCGCGACCCTCGTGAGGAAAAGCGGCATGGAAAATGAATGAATGAATAAATATTTTTGGTTCCCTCCAGTTTGCCGAAGTGAACTACAGCGAGCAGTCGTCCTCAGCCGTCCTCTCCCCGTTGTCCAACTTCACCGCTCTGCTCACGGTGCTCCAGCCTAAACTCACTCCGCACCAACACGATCTCGATACAGAAATCACTGCCACATCCACCGCACATGAAATCTCACCTGACCTTCCGGAAGTCGTCAACAGTGTGCTGGGCGTCATATATGACATGATGGAGGAAGACAATGACATCACTGATGGTAAGTATAAGACATTTTGATTTTTAACGCCTTCACCGCGCCATTGACGGTGATAGACGTCCAATCCAATTTGACTTGGAGGTTAAACAGTCAAAAATGGATTGGACGTCTATCACTGGTAATGGAAGAAATTAGTTAAGCACCCTGTCTAACTACTAAAACAGTTTTGTTATTTATTTTTATGTTTTTCCTCAGAGCAACAGAATGTTCCTGATGCAATTCCTGAGTGGGCACAGCAGGAACTCAGCCATTGCACACCAAACTTTGGATTATTGGAGACTTGGTTCCCTCATTCAGATCACTCGGGAGTCACTTCCAATTTAATGGAGTCATTAAGGTAGAGAGAGCGTGCTTAAGTTGTTATTTTATAACATCTCTTTGAATAACTATAAGTTCAACTTATCAGGCTGCTTCACGCCGCGCCCGACCAAAATGAGGAAGAGGAGCTTCTTTTGGAAACGGAGCTGATCGATGAACTGGCAGATTTGTATCAGTCATCAAAGGGACCCGATAACAAGAGAGGCAAAAAACGTAAGAAAACATCAATCCATCCACATAAAAGCACAGTGAAATGTGAATTTTTCAATTTTACCCCTCCTCCTCAACACAGGAGGTGCGCAACGCACTCCAGTGAAGCAGAAGATGAAGACCATGAGCCGCTCATTGCAGATGCTGAACGTTGCTAGGCTCAACGTGAAAGCCCAGAAAAGCCAGGTCGACGTTGAGCCGGCGACGTCGGAGAGTAAAGGGGCGGAGAGACTAGCGAAGAGGCGATCAAGCAACAAGAATAAAGTGGGAGGAGCCAACATGATCAGTCAGTATCCATTTCAATAAACAACATAACACCCCAATCTGTGTTATAACCAATGTTTAAAAAAAATGCGGAGTTTGCGAACAGTGAAATGGATTTTTGGAAGGTATTAATAGATGTTTTCAGCAGGACCCATGTTGACAATGTAGCAACTTCAAACCTCTTAACTACTATTTTTTCAAAATTTAGCCTCTTTTAAAATTAACAATAGCATTTGTTTACATATATTGACTATATTGAATTTTCTCGTCAGCTTTCAGCAGTGAAGTGGAACTGCTTTCTCACTTGCAATCCACTTATGAAAAAAGCATCGCCGAGAGAGACTCCTCTGTACTCACAGCTGGCCAACAGCTTTTAACTGTTGTGAAAACGTTCCTTGTGGCAGAATCTGAGCTCCAGGTGAGACTTTTCATTTCTTTCAGACTAGTTTGTCAATGCTAGCTTCATGGAAACTTTACAGGTGTTTCAATGGCAGGTCAAGATTCTTCAGTTTTTTCAGCAGCACCTTCTTAAAAGCAGCAGAACCATCAGGCAGATTTACAGCTCTAATGCTGATGTGGATCGTAAAGTTAGAGAGTGAGTGTGGATGTGTTATTTACTTCTGCCTTTTTTTATGAATAAAATCTAGAAAATGTCTTTAAATGCTTGTCATGTATCTTGTCTCCACTAGGTGTCAGCTTCAAGCTCTGCTCAGGTTGGAGTTATGCAGACTTATCTCCTCTGACGAGGCTAATGGGTTTGATGCTGAACAGATGGCAGAGGAGGTAAAGGAAGAGTTACTCTTGCATAAGGAAGTTGATAGGAAATCACGGAACATATATGAAGATTAAAATATGAAAAACTTGTGTGTTTAAGGTGGCTGAAATGCTCAGAATTATATCCTTGACAAAAGACCCTGTGTGCCTCGCAAGCTTCCTTCAGGATGAAGTTCTACCAGCGTAAGTGTTTAAAAATCTAACACTACTGGCAGTAAGTTATCATGTTTCAGTACCGATGACAGTGATAGACATCCAGTACGTATCAAAATAGATAAATGAGAATATTAACTGTGTTGGAGCAGTTTTTATGTTAAGTGATGTAATGCGGCAGTGCCGCCAATAGACCCTACCCGCCGACGTCACAAAATCACGTGATCGCTGTATTGTTCCGCCCCCTTGTCCGTCATTTTGTGTCTGTATTATTAATGGTCTCAATTGATCGAGCAATTTATAATGCATTTCATGGAAGACCCGGTGCTTTCGGATGCCGTAAACTCACTGGATGCGTTGCATAAAAGGCGTTATGTGGAAAAGCTTCAGTTTATCCATTCGCCAGATCCATATTTGATGCCTAAATCGATGATTTTCGACCCGCTGTCTTCGCCGTATTTGCCTGACATCTGCTAGCTACCCTGACATTTACAACTATCTTGTCCACACAAAATCAGCCTATTCTCACGAAAGTTTGAAAAACTTTAAGAGCTTGGAGGCTTATAAATGCTACGTTGCTGGTTGGGTGAAACAGGTCCTCGTACACGAAAATTCGGCAGGAATCTTGTGCTCGGAAGGTGAGTTACGAAATTTTCAATTCAAAATCTTTTGTTCTTGCTAACATCCACTGTCAAGTCTAATGTATTTCATGTCATTTGTCAATGGAGCTAGGGCTTTTAGGGCGTTTAGCGATAGCACTCTCACTACATACATACGTGTATGTTGTCGGCGATTAGCCTAGCAATGATCTTAATTGTGGTTGTCAGCCCCAAACTCTCTAAATATATATTAAATGCATCTTACCAGATATAAAATGACTGCTACATAATCTGTGGTAATCGTTTGGAGCCCAGTTTTCTCGTCGAATTGCAGCAGCCCATCTCACTCTCTCCTCTCCGAGTCTCTCGGAATCCGGTAGAACTTCAAGTCTCTCCGTCTATCTTCTCTGTTATTGCAACCGACCGCCACACACGCCTTCACCATTTTGATTATTAATGTTAACGAGCAGAAAAACACGCCGTAAATAGGAGGAATGTACGTAGCCGTAACAGGTAAACACGATGTGTTGACGGACAATTGGGCGGCACCAGTCAGGAGGGCGGAGTTGTGACGTCACGTGGGTAGGGTCTGTATGGGCGATGACGTCAACACTACGCATGTGTAAGTATATAGTATAATATAATATATAATTTTGAACCACACCCACGCATATGTACGCAAACGCACGTGTATGTTATAGATGACCGCAGAGTCGCACGAATATTTTTTTGTTTGTTTGAAAGTTTGAAGACGCCAAGATCACATTTTTTGTTTTGTTATTTGACCTCATGACATGACTTTGGATGAATGACCACAATTAGCTTGACCATACTCATTAGCCACATTTACATGCTGACTTTTATTCATACCGATTCAAATCATTCCGAATGGAAATTTCACATCAGCTGTTTACATGTCACTTCATCTATTCCGATCCAGCGTTTACATATGTCTGCCTTTATTCCGAAAGGACGTTTGACAACTGCCGTCTGACATGCGCAAATTAATCAAAACAAAGCGTCACGTTGCAAAACATGGAGATCGATCGTCGGATCAGCTGCTGTTCTAACTTTTCGAGTGGAAACAAAACTTCAGAATGACACGCCGTTCATTTAAAAAGTTGTGTGGGTGCGTGTGCTTGGAAGCCATGTTGCATGTGACGTTACTTACGTCACCAAGTGACGTCACCACGTCAGTACGGAGCATGTGCAGAAAGAACGCAGCCAGACACCATTCCGCTTCCCTGTTTACATGATATAATTTTACTTCTAATCGGTTTGGGAAAAGGAATATTCTACCCCTGTGAATCGGAATGAAATTCCATTCGGTTTGGGCCTGTTCATTCTGAATGAGGTGTTTATATGGAACACATTTATTCGGTTTGAACAAATATTCCGACTGTAATTGGAATATTTGGCTCCATGTAAACGTGGCAATTGACTATTTGACACTTTGGATTACCATCGGCCACGTCGTTTTATCTGATTCTGCCGGCTGACATCGACACGTGGTGAGTGCGCGTTGAAAATTCCTGAACCAGCGTATAATTGAAACTTGTCAGAACAAGCTGTTTTTCCATGTTTTTTGATTTAAGAATGAAAAACACGAAAAAAAAATTAAATTTGAAAAGAGATGGAGAATATTAATTTACTTTTTTAAAATCCTTTTTAAAAAAAACATGGAAACATCCTTTAAAAAAACATGAAACAACGAAAAGGAAAATGTTTTTTTCCTTTTTTTTTTCTTTTAAATTTGGAAATTTAACATAACAAAATGATAAGAATATATTTGCTATTGAGAGGCTCTAAAAAGAGGATTTGGGCTATACAGTGATCCCTCGTTTTTCGCAATTAATGGGGACCAGAACCCGCCGCGATAAGTGAAAAACCGTGAAGTAGCGCACTCCAATTTTTTATTTTTTATTTTTTTAAATTTTTCTCTCTATGTTCAAAGTATTTATTCAGATTTAACATTGGAAAGAGATACATATAAGACATGTTTTTTTTTCCCCCAAAGTATAATTAAATATGATGTATATATATTTCAATAAATGGGTTTTAAGCACTTCAAATGTAATAATTATAAGTTTTAAACATGTAACTCCTACCAAATTATTTTTAAACAAGAATCAAGTAGTATTACTGTTTAACAAGTTAAATGATGATGATTGACGCATGCAGCACTTCAAAATTCGTGTCTCTGGCAGCAACAAACCCAAAAATTGGTCAATCATTAACTTTAAGAAGCAACTCCAGAGCACGTGCACTGTCTGACGAAAAAAGAGCAGGTAGAGGGAGTGAGATGACGCGATCGGCTCGAGACAACTCATTTGTATTTTTTTTACTTTGAAAAAAAATCTGCAATGGACTGAGGGCGCGAAGTAGCGAGGGATCACTGTATATGGTGGCCAGGGAGTCAAGCCTCGTATTGTGTTTGAGTCAGAATTGACCAGTTTTCATGTTTGGGTATGCAAAAGTCAATGGTACTTTTTACATGCCTAAACTTGAAAAGGGGTTATTGTTGACCCGAAAACAATATACAGGGGTACCTCTACTTACGAACGTCTTCATACTGAATTTTCAGGTTAAATCACCCCCCTCAATGGGAAAATGTGGCCTCTTGTTACGAAAGAAATTTCATGATACGAAAGGCAAAAAGCGCAGTATGGCTAGTACTTGCTGCTCCCAGAGTTTATTGAATGTAACGTACTCATAGCTGCTTTGCCAGTGGCTATTGCCTAGCATTCCTGGCATCCAACTGGCTAAGAGGCACCTCTTCTGTACGTGTATGTGTGTATCCCAGTGTCCTTTTCATTCACCCTTAGTGTTCCGGCAGCTTTGCATGAGTGTATTAACTTTTATTCTTTACTCTTCTTGGTTTTTTACATAACGCACAACTCTGATTTAATGTGTATTGTAGGAGTGGGAACCTCAGGGCACCTCACGATACGATACGATTCGCGATACAAGGCTCACGATAACAATTATATCACGATACAGCGATTATCGATATATTGGTCAGAAATTGGATACATGACATTCTACGATACAACTGTTGAAACGAGAAAAAAAAAAATATATATTTGAAAATAGAAAAAATACTGTTTGAGTCATTTATTAAACAGTGACACCTTTTCTGTGCAACATTGCTGTAAAATATAAATCTACTGCAAATTGTGCCCCTGCACATATAGAGGAAACCAACCACGACCACTGATATCGCTTGGAGAGATCATGATGAATGGCACCCTTAATTTCTTTAAAGTTTTAAATCTTTAAAAAAATAAATAAATAAAAAGTGCCGTAGGTGTCAGCAGTTGAGCTTGGAGTGGGGCAATGATAAAATTGGTGGGTCTTTTCTTCGTATATGAACTTTGTTGCTTGGTTTGAGCACTTCCGCTATCTGCTTCAGCATTTAAGATGTCAGACTTGCTCAGTCACAGTCTTCCTCACCTTAAAAACAACAAAATAAAACAAAAAATATTAGCTACTTCATAGCGTTTCCTGAAAAAAATCCTGTTTTTTTTTTTGTGTTGTAAGTATTGAATTTAAAAAAATATGAATTGAATGTATAGAAATTAAAAATTCACTAATTACCTATTTTTAATATGTAGGCTACATCAATAATTACCTATTTTTAATATGTAGGCTACATTAATTATCATGCACATCACTTTATATATCTTGTAACCTATTCAAACCATTTTTATAGCTTATTGTATCAAAATGACAGTAATAACAGTTTGTGTAGTATACTAGATGGAAATTGGTTCTCAAATAAATCGGTAAATTCATGTGGGCTTGTTCGATATTCATTTTCATCCAGTTTAGGGTTCTGGTTTATTTTATATCATTCAACACCAAATGTCATCAAAATAATACATTTAAATTAAAAAGTCAATTACATTGCAAAACGTTCTTACCTCAAGTGATGAAAGCGCAGCTCACAAACTCCAGTGTCCACTACGTCACCAGCTCCCAGTGAAACTTATTTTTCTTAGACAATTCTTGCATACAGCAAAGTCCTTGTTCACCTTACTTCCTTTCTTGTTGGTGTAAAATCTAAAGTGTGTCCCCATGTGTGATTTGTAGCAATATTTTTCTCATTTTTTCCTCCACCGTTCTCACGGAGCTTTTTTTTTTTTTTCAACCCACTTGGAGCGTCCTCTCTTCTTCTCTAGACAACTTGTGCGCACTTTACCCTCACCGCCACTCCCGAGCGCCCCTAGTGGACCGCCAAGGAATTGCTCAACAAACATTGAGCAGTTTACAGCATCCATACTCCATTGTATGGCCAATATGTTAAATAAAAGTATCGATTCTTGGCGGGAGCATATCGATAACCCATCGGGTTGCAAAATATCGCGATATATCGCTGTATCGAGATATTGTCACACTCTTAGTGTATTGTGCAATAATCTAACTGTAACATTTATTTGATGCATTTTTAAGCATTATAAAAGATTTACGTCTCAGCTTGGAACGGATTAAGGCATTTCCATGGAAAACGCTTCTCTACTTACAGAATATTCAGGTTCAGAAACTACTTCCAGAACCAATTAATTTCTGAAATAGAGGTACCATTCTACTGCAAAGGTTTAGTATTTTCAGGCAAAGTTAAATCACAGATCAAATTTGATCCACTAGCAAAAATATGGTCAGATTTCTAACACAATACAAGGGTTAATGGAATCATCTCACTGCAGCTTCCTGACTGCAATCCCAAGGGTCCTCGCTGACATATACCACAGTCTGGGCACACAGTTGCCAGATGCCTTGGCGGCCGTACTTCCCGCGGACTTCTTCAGTGACGAGTCAGTCGCCAAGGACAGCGTTTCACCTGCGTTGTCTTCACCCCGCCTCTCTACGCACAGCTCGCTTTCCAGCTGTGGCAACCGCTTGCAAGATTTGCGCAGTTGCTCCGCTAACAATAGGAGGTTTGCTTTCCAAATTGGATGAGTTTTACTACCATTAAAATTATGACAACATGTTTTGCATTCTGTAAGATTTATTGCACTTTTTTTTTTTTTTTTTTTTAATAGGGGTGGGATGCTGACTCGCCATCGCAGTATGACCGAATGCTCACAGGGTCTACGCCAGATAGAGATGCCTCAAAAGACAAGCAAACCTGTAAGACAAACTACTGTGTTGTAATCAAACCTCCATATTTCTGTTGACGGTAAAAAATTATTAAAAAGCAAATAATTTGTTTTAAAAAAAAAAAGAAATAAGTGTTAATAAACTAAGGTGTACTCTGAGAGAGCAGACCGCCGCCTAAGTAGTTAAGTCAAAACATCGCCATATTGGGTATAGTGGCACTCCGTTCAAGCACGAAACAACATGAAATTTGTTTCTTGAGCTAGGACCTTTGACCTCATTACCCCAATATTTAATCCCCTTTTCCGTTCCATATTACAAACATATCCTGCAAGTTTGACAATCTTCCCTTCATCAGTTTTTCAGTTACGGTAGACCAGGGGTCCCCAAACTACGGCCCGCCTCCACATTTGGTCCGGCCCCCTGAACATTTTTTTTTTTTTTTTTTTCTCAATAGTGTTATTTATTTCCTGTTTTTTTCTGTGAAGAACCCAGAGAGGGTTATTTGGTTATTATCTATTTAATTAATAGTGTTATTATTAGTTTTTGTTATATTATTATTAATATTTTATTTAATTTTGTTCCGTGAAGAATCCCGAAAGGGTTATTTGATTGAGGCTTTCTGAAAAACAATACATTTTTACATTTAGGCACTCCTGCAATCGTCACACTTTTTCTGTTGCAAACTGACCCGGCCCCTCATCAGATGAATAAAAAGTTTTGTGGCCCTCACAGGAAAACGTTTGGGGACCCCTGCGGTAGACCCAAAATGTTATGTCCGCATATGTTGTCTAAATTATAATTAAAACGATAATTTATTTAAAATCTTTATTTATGTATTTATTTATTTATTTAAAAACAAGTGTCAATCCGACTACCGCTTAAACAAATTCAAAGCCTTTCCATAATTCTGACCTTTGACCCTTTCTCTTCTAATCATATCACCCTTCAAATGATTTTAACAGGTTAATCCATTGTCAAATTAGGAAATTCATTTTCCAACATCTGTGACTTTTGATGTAATTGCCTAAAAATCATGTCATATCTTATTTTGCAACCATATCCTGCATGTTTGATGATAATCCCTCAATTCGTGCTTGAGGAGTCATGAAATTCACTTTCTGACCTTTGACCTCATTACCCCCATATTTAGTCACCTCTTCCATTCCAAATAACTAACAAATCCTGCAAATTTGATGATAACTCAAGAACGAATAAAGGGATTATTATAACACAAACATAATCTAAGGATGTCCCCGATCCGATCACATTATCAGAAATTGGGCCTGATCACCTCATTTTCAGACGATCACAATCAGTTGAACCATGATCGGATTTTTAAAATTGATTTATTTTTAAGTCTTAACTCACTGGCCGCCATTGACAGCAGTAGAAGTCCAATCTTGACTGAGAGGGATTGTTCGATCGCTGCCAGTCTCCCAGTCAAATTGAATCGGACGTCAATCGCCGTCAATGGCGATGAAACACACTTACTCGATGCGAACCTTCTCTTCAAATAAAGTCTATCGGTGTCATTGGCAACGAATGAGTTAAGGCTGTCAAGATAATCCAGAGGTATAATGATTAGTAATGTCTCCGATCCAGTCACGTGATCGGGAATGGGGAACGCGTCATTTTTAGAAGACCAGAATCGTGTGAAAAAGATTTTATTAAAGGGCTACAGTGCAACAAAATAAGCAAATGTATAATATTTATATACCGTCAAAGGAAACCAAAAAATGGTTTATATACTACGCAACATTTTTAGGCAATCTGAATCGGATGGAAATAGATTGTGTTTTTAAGATTTTAATTCATGGATACAAAACAACAAAGAAATGATGGACAAAAAATATATATACAGTATAGACAAAAAATATATATACAGTATATATTTTTTGTAATAAATTAATAAACACATGGCAGTGGTATCGGATTGATACTCTGTATCTGCAGATCTCCAAAATCAGGTAACACTAACTCGAAAAATATCGTATGTGATCAAGACAATTCTAATATGAAGACATACGGAACCGAAGACATAACTTCCACCTTCCGTAGCAGTCGCCTACTGGCAGAGGTTAAGAGTAAATACTAGGGCTGTCAAATTTATCGCGTTAACGGGTGGTAATTAATTTTTTAAATTAATCACGTTAAAATATTTAACGCCTGCGCGGGACGACCCACTCGTGCATTGCCACAAACAGACTACAATTTTTATGTAGCTAAGAGGCAGAGACAAGCGAGAGGAGTGGACTCAGGCATTCATTGGGGCCGCACTATTTAGTGGCATAAGCTTTGGCATCTCTTCCATAACAATATATCTAATGTTGCGAGCGACGTGGGGTAGAATGACAGGAGAGAAGCTTTTTCCTAATACCCTGTATTGAACACAACGCAGAGAAGATATACCTTTTGCAGCCACCACTGACAGTCATGATTGCCCAACTTTCCATTATGCATTTGGGCAGAACAGTTAAGTCGCTACAGTATAATTTACTGAAAGCACAACAAAAATAATAATCCTATCTCTCAAAAAAAAAAAATAATGTTCACAAAAAGAAAAGCGCTCAATGCAAAGAGAACTGGGATTCCCAATCAAAATAGCGATGCAAAATAATACTCAGACTTTGGTCAAACTCTATTCAAAAATTTCATTTAGTTCAACAAATACACTAGATGGCAATATTCAGTCAAACCATCAGAGGTCTAGTACGTTGTGAAGTCAACACTCAAATGAACGTAAGGTACAATGAACCCGGAAACTACGGCGTCAGTCGAGGGGCAAAACGCAATAGAAAAACTTGGCTAGATCTCTGATTAATTTAAAACTCGCCCTTCACACCTTGTGGTGTATTTCAATCACTACCTTCCACAATGGCGAGCTATTAGTTTATTTTTTGATTGAAAATTTTACAAATTTTATTAAAACGAAAACATACAGAGGGTTTTTAATTAGGGCTGTGAAACGATTAAAATTTTTAATCGAGTTAATTGCAGCTTAAAAATTAATTAATCGTAATTAATCGCAATTAATTGCAATTCAAACCATCTCTAAAATATGCCATATTTTTCTGTAAATTATTGTTGGAATGGAAAGATAAGACAAGACGGATATATACATACAACATACTGTACATAAGTGCTGTATTTGTTTATTATAACAATAAATCCACAAATGGCATTATTAACATTCTTTCTGTTTAAGTGATCCACGGATAGTAAGACTTGTAGTTCATAAAAGATAAATGTTATAGTAATTTTATATTAAAACCCCTCTTCATATTTTCGTTTTAATAAAATTTGTACAATTTTCAATCAAAAGTAGAGTTAATATAATAATAAGAAGAATAAAAATAACAATAATAAGAATTGAGTGGCCAAACTCTGAGTAATGCCAGTTCACTTTGCATTGTTGTTTAGCTGTGTGAGAATAGGGCCTAATTACTACAGACTGAAGTGCTTTTCTTTTTGTGAACATTATTTTTTTTGAGAGATAGCAATATTATTTTTGTTGTGCTTTCACTAAATGATACTTCTGTTTGTTGTGAAGGATACTTATTTACAGTATGTTGAATGTTTATGTGCGTCTGGTGTCTTATATTTCCATTCCAACAATAATTTACAGAAAAATATGGCATATTTTAGAGCTGGTTTGAATTGCGATTAATTACGATGAAGTACTTTTTAAGCTGTGATTAACTTGATTAAAAATTTTAATCGTTTGACAGCTCTAATAAATACCAACAAAATTAAAATGAATATGAATGTTTACAATTCACCCTTTAATGATTATTTCCACTGCTCTCTCAACTCCCTTTCATTTTGTTTCCATTAGTCCAAATCAAAGGTCCATACAGCTCCCGAGAAACCAGTCGCAGTACCACAACCTCAAAAACAAGGAGCACAAGGTATGGTTTGCTTTGTAGTCTTAAGTAACTGTTATGGAGAAATTTGAAGCTCCCCTGAAAAGAACTTGTCAGAATACTCAAAGAAAAGAATCTCTGTTCTGATTTGTCTCAGAGGTGACCAAAGTGAGAAGAAACCTTTTTAACCAAGAGATTGTATCGCCGTCTAAGAAGGCCAAACTCCCACGGAGTCAGTCTGTGTCGGCAGTGGAGGGTTTGAAACGCAAGCGATCCTATGAATCGGACGGTAAAAATCTGACTGAAAATGCAGAGGAACTCTTAGCAATCACTCTATGAAATCTCAATATTCTAATCTTTTTTTCAGAGAGGCACAAACTCATAACAAAGAAGGTATGTGAGACACCCCACCACAAGCAGGTGTCTAATCGGCTTATTCATCGACAAAAAATGGGACGGTATGTGTGGGGTTTTTTTTGTTTGTTTTTTAAATGGCCTTGTTTTGTTAAAGGTTTATTTTCCTATGAACCTGTTTGACTGCAACTTTAAATGTTTTTTGTGTCCTTTTTCCTTAGAAGCTCTCTCCCAAATGAAGATTGTATTGTAGAAGAGTCACCAATAAAGCCAGCAGAAGGTGTGAAATTAAACATTTTATACATGTAGTTTTGAATATTATTTGACAGAATTTCATTTTCCTTTCTTGGTAGATGTCAGAAGGAGCCCAAGGATAAAGAGCTTTGGCAGGCATCAATCAAACACCTTTTATTCAAGCTCGCAACCACGTTCTCGCAACCTGGAGAGGGCGCTCTCCGCCTCTCAGCTTCCTCTCAGCGAAGGCAGGATTCATGACGTCAACTTAAAAAATGTTCGATCTCCATTGAGGCTTCTTTTTGGGGCCGCCGAGTCGCCAGGTCGTCCTTCTACTTCCGCTGGGGCGACCACTAGGTCTCAGCTGTCTGTGGACTCCAGTGTCTTTGAGGTAAATATTTCTGCATAATTCTGTGTGCCTTTTGTGTAACATAAGGAATACAGCAGCTTAGATGTGATAAATTACACATTTTTATACAGAATATAAAGAATATATGCCTCTAGGTCGTTTTTTTGACTGTTCCTCAATATGCATTGCTGCAGTGTCTGTTCTTAGATAGTCATTTAACTCATTGGCTGCCACTGACAGCGCTAGACGTCCAATCCATTTTTACCGGGATCATGCTGACAGCCTTCCCAGTCAAAATGGATTGGACGTCTAATGAGTAAAAGGCACTGAAAACAAAATGAAAATGCAATGAGTTAATTGTCAATATTCTCTTATTTTTAAATATTTTTTAAAACTTAGTTCTGTTTTTTTAATTCTGTCCTCAATAGGGGCGTGACAAAATATCGAAATGGTGATATATCGTGATACTTTGTGTCCCAAAAGGTTATCGATATGACCTGCCATGAATCGAGATATCGTTTTGAAAAGGTGTCAATGTCTAAAAAAGTAAATAAAAAAGAACCAACAAGTTGCTACCAAAATCTTCCACCATAATAGTGTCTCAGTTAACGCTAAGGCTGCATTGACTTGCTCGACGCCCAATCCATTTAGACTAGAAACGTTCGTTCATTCGAAAGCAGAGCATTCAGTCATTCTGTCTGATTTTCAGGGCATTTACAGGTCACTTGCTGTTCATTTTAGGGCATTTTCAGGTCATTTTCTTTCATAAGTTTGAGTCACTGCCTATTCATTTGGATGATTCCCAGGTTATTTCCTGTTCTGTAACTCAAAATAAACAGGAAAAACCCCATAAAATACCCCAAAATCAAAAGGAAATAACTGAAAATCAACAGGTAATTGACCTTAAATGGCCCAAAATTACCTCATTGGCTGCCACTACCGGCCATAGACGTTCAATCCGTTTGAAGTGGGAGTTCAAGTGGATTGGACGTCTACTAGTGATAAACTCATTCCAATTCACAGCAAAAGTTTGTTTTATTGTTTATTAGTTGTTTGTAGAATATCCTAGAATGATTTCCTGACCACTGCATCGATAATCGTTGTATCGCCATATCGTCAGATCATCGTTATCGTGAGCTTTGTATCGCAAATCGTATCGTATCGTGAGGTACCAAGAGGTTCCCACTCCTAGTCCTCAATGTGTATGTGGGAACACAAATCGACAGAAAGCTAACAAATCAGGCTCCAAAGAGAAGTCAGAGGCTGGAGTAAAGCTGTATTGGCTTTACTGTGGTCTTCTTTCCCATAGCAAGCAACTGAAAACAACTGTGTCAACAATTTGAAATACACGTGGATAGCAACTGGTAGTACCGCTTGCAAGAAATGTAATAATGTAACCACATTTTACCACAAATGCAAACTAAATTAAATATACATGTCACCAAAAAACTACATATTGCTCATGAATATAAAACAAAGGAAGAATATCACTTAGAACCGATGCTTGTATAAGGCTCAACCTACGTGATAAGATGGCAAGAACTGCTATGGTACACTGGCTGCAGACGTTGGCTTGTCCATTTAGCTCTATTTATTCGCTATGAGCTCGTGTCGCCATTTGATTTAAGGGCAAATTACACGGGAGGCAATGAGCGATGCCGAAATGCGAAAGTCATCGCCGTTGAGCTGCAAGCCAACACACGGGGCGCGATGCGAGTGCACCGGCAAGCGACAGCGACAGGCATTGCCCTCTGGCTGTGCGTCATCGCTCGTTTCTGATTGGCTATAAATTTGGAGGGCATTCCAATATTTCCGGTCTTTTCTGAACACCAACAATTTCCCATACTGCTGCTTTTTTATTTATGTCCAGTAAATCATGCCGAGAGGGATTTTAAAGAATGTTCTGATCGCACATACACGCGCTTCCATGTTGACCGTTTTTTGTTCCCCAAATACAATCATTTCAACTTGTAAAGACAGGTAGACTTACAAGAGATACGACAGAAAAATTAAGTATCCATGTTGACAGGCCCCCCCATGTTGACAAAGTGTGATGTGTGGATTTCAATTTCCGGTTTGGCCAGTGTCCTCCTAGGTGATTTATCGATCATTACATCCTTTGCTGATTGGTTGTAGTGCCAGGTGACAGAAGTGTAACCAGTTCCTATTTTCTTATATCGCGTTGCTAGTCCGCGTGTGCACGTGTACGAGCGCAAAATTTAACGTGCACGAACGTCGCGTGTCGCTTCACCACAAGAGGGTTGGCGATTTTCGCCTCGTCGCGCTCATTCCATAGAAAATGTATCGAATGCGACCGACGTCGACTCCCATGTGTTTTGGCCCTAAGTCGGTAGAAAGTGCTAGAATTTATCAAAACTAATTACACCCTAAGTGCCAGCAGGGGGCGACAAAACCCCATAAACACATGCAGGCAAAAAGAGGACATGACATTTTTAACACACCTAAATGTTCTGTAATTTTAATTTCTATATTTCAAATACTAAAATAATAAAATATACAAAACTGCTTTTATACTTTTTTTAATGTCTCTTTAAAATAATAACAACAAAAATAATAAAAAAAAATAAATAAAAACAAAAAGGGAGCAGGGTTTCTTCCAGAAAACTGCCCACTATCTTTGTTGGAAAAAAATTACAAGTTAACAGAAATTTTGAAAATATGAAGTTGCTGTTTATTAACAATACTTAAACATAGTCTGACAAAAAAGCAAAGTCTTGAAATAGTTTTAACAAAAATACAATGCGATGGCATAGTGCTGGTACAGGATTGTGCAAATATCGACCATTAGATGTATCATCAGTCATGATACTTTTTATGCTTTGTTTTATAGCACTGTTTTAACCTGGCTTTTGTCTAAATCTATAACAAAAAAGAGCATATTGATGATACGAAAAATGCTTGACCACTAATAATGTATGCCAATGTTTTCCCTCTCTGTAGAGTCCCATTAAGACACCAGAAAAAACACATGGGAAATGCGGAAGAGACATTTTTGGGGAAACAACCCCCAAAACTCCATCCTCTTCCAAGCTTTGTGGTTTCCCTGGTGCGGCAAGTCCCACTGAACCATTTTCTAAAACCCTGAGGGGGGGTCCTTTTAGAGCTCCTCCAAAAAATGCCCTTGTGACAGAGACGCCCACTAAACAAAGTCCTCTGAAAAGCCCACTGAAGGGAATTCTCAGAACTCCTGTCAAGATTTCGGAATCTACAAAGACTCCCAAAAAGGTGGTCTCTTGGTCTCCGTCACCACACAAAAAATGTAGTGCACCACACAACACCGCCACCTTCAAAAGGCCCGAATCGCCTCACGTCCCATCTCGGAGTTCGCCCAGATTGCTCAAGACTTCCCTGAAGTTCAACAGCCCTGTGAAAAGCCCCACCAAGGAAATGGAGACTTTCAAGACCCCTGAGAAGACCAGTCTGACACCACCTTGTCACGTTTGTCTTCAAAAGATTTCACCAAATGCGACAACTGTCGTCTTAACTGTAGCAGATAAACCAGAATTTTTCGAAAGACCGGAGGTTTTGCCTTTCCAATTTTCCCCACCAGAAGAACCCAGCCCTCAGCGTACAGCCTCCAGCAGATTTCACACAAAGACGCCCAGCCCAAGTCACAAAATGACCACTCGTTCAGGACGAACGCCCGATAATAATCCGAGGAGTCCTTCCCCTCGTAAGGCAGCTTTGCCAGTTTTACTGGACGGTACCATTACGTCCCCTGAAAAGTCGTTGAAGAGAACTAGGTCTGGTCAATTTGCTAAATCTACCCGCAAGAATTTAATATCTTCGAATAATGACAGCGTGACCTCTGCATCAAATCGAGAATCTGCTTTCACTCCCGAAAACAAAAGTGTTCAAACGTCTCAAAGTGAGACAAGTTCTCAATCAGATTCTCAGCTTTTGGACTCTTCACAACTCAACTCCGCCACGGACGACAGTAATGACATCGTGGACGCATCGGTGGTTAAGACGCAGTTTAGCGGAGGCCTCAAGATGAATATCAGCTTTTCCCGCAAGCCTTCCAAATCAAGGCAGGACTTTTTAACAGAGGCCTCCAACTCACCAACACTTGAACACGTAACACCCGGTCGCAGCTACGGCTTCCGACAGACTCCCGACCGCCAGCAGCGCGAAGCGGCTGCGCGTTTGGGCTACGCTAGTGACTTCAGAAGTTTCTCAACCCCTAGACGCCGGCAAAAAATAAGCGCGAGCACGCCAAAGTCCACTTCTTATGAAGTGGAAATAGAAATGCAAAAATCCGGACTTCCCAAAATGAAATTCAAACGCACGGACTCCCCGAACGCTGCCAATTGCCACACTGTCGACAGTCCCGGATTGGGAACTCTGAGCCCTTTAGTGTCCGCTAAACCTTCTCAGCTAGACAGCCCGTTGGCTGTGTTCCCAAAGCACAGAGATGCCAGTTGCGTCTCTCCGCCAGTCTGTAGCCACGCCACACCCGGAAAAGGGGGCGTAGTTCAAACCCACATCTGCCAGTCGTACACCCCTACCCGCCATACCCCAGGAACCTCGCCGCCCCTGGCGATTGCCGATGTATTCTCCCTGTCCCCTTCCCCGCAGAGTGTCGGGAAGGTGACCCCGGACAACCTGAACAGCTGGCCTCGAAGGAAGAGGGCCCACGCGGGCAGAGGCAAAGATCGTTGCCGGAAAGGCGAGCCAGCAGAGGATGCGGAACTGGGAGTGAGCAGGTTGTCAGACGTGGAGGACGCAGATGAAGTTTTAGCTCCAAGAAAACCTTATTCCCCTTTGGATGACTGGGTGGCACCACTTCACCCAGATCAAGAGGATATGATATGGACAGATGCGGGTGGAGACATCCCCTCCAGTAAGCAATAATGTTAACTAAAGCTAGTAATCTAGTAATCCCTCGATTTATTTATTTACAGTATTATGAACTCATTGGCTGACGTTGATGGTGATAGATGATCTAGAGTTTAGTGCTGCAACGATTAATCGATTAACTCGAGTATTTGACTAGAAAAAAAATATTCGGATTAAATTTTGTTGCCTCGAGTATTCGTTTAATTAAAGTGGCGTAATGGTTTATTTTGAAAGTGTTTGCATTTAGTTTTATTGATTAAGGTGCATACACTGCCCTCTGGTCTGCCTCTTTTCACATGGCTGAATCCAACTGCGCCCTGTTAAGACCAACGTAAGCTTAGTTTTTGTTTGAGCTAATGTTTTTTAATGCGTTCATAATTTAGTTTATAGGCGTAATTAGCCATTTTTTTGTGGGAATATGTGTCTGAACCATTTTTTTTAGAGCATTTTATGAAAAAAAAACTTCGCATTTTATAGCTTTCAAGCAAGTGGACTTTTTTCTATGTAAGTTAGCCAGTTGTTCTTTTGTTTTACATAGATCCTCTTTTTTTTTTTTAAATTATACTGTTTCAGACTCAGCTCAGGTATTTTAATTTTTCATGTTCCTTATCCGATTACCCGATTATTCGAACTAACTAGTCCATCGATTAATCGACTACTAAAATATTCGATAGCTGCAGCCCTACTAGAGTTCATTTTAAAATGAACTGTTTTTACATTGACCACGCAGTAACTTTGGCAATTTACTTCTTACAACACTCGAGCTTAAGAAACAAACAAATAGTTTTGGAACTGTTTCAATTTTATTTCAGGGGTGTCAAACTCATTTTGTTGCAGGCTACCATCGTGGTTATGGGTCTGCCAACTAAGGCTAGTTCAACTAATTTACTAATCAACAACTATTTGGAATAGAGGTGTAAAAGTACACGATTAATCGACAACTAATCAATAATAATAATAATTAGGGCTGTCAAACGATTAAAATTTTTAATCGAGTTAATCACAGCTTAAAAATTAATTAATTGTAGTGCTGCAACAATTAATCGATTAACTCGAGTATTCGATTAGAAAAAAAGATTCGGATTTTGCTACTTCGAGTAATCGTTTAATTAAAGTGGCTTTGTAATGGTTTATTTTGAAAGTGTTTGCATTTACTGTAGTTTTATTGATTTGGGTGGATATACTGCCCTGTAGTCTGCCTCATTTCACATGGCTGAATCCAGCTGCTCCATGTTAAGACCAACATAAGCCAAGTTTTTGTTTCAGCTAATATTTTGTCTAATGCATCCGTAATTTAGATTATTGGTATATTTAGCCTTTTTTTTTTTTTTTTTTTTTTTTTTTTTTTTTTTTTTTTTTTTGAATATGTGTCTGAACCATTTGTTAAGAGCATTGTAAAAAAAAAAAAAAAAAAAACGTTAGCGTTTTACACCATATAAGCTAGCTGTTTTTTTGTTGTACATAGATCCTTATTATTATTATTATTTTTTTTTTTTTTTTTTTTTACCGTTTGAGGCTCAGATCAGGTATTTTAATTGTTCATGTTCCTTATCTGATTACTCGATTATTCAAACTAACTAGTTCATCGATTAATGGACTACTAAAATAATCGATAGCTGCAGCCCTAGTTTCAGCAATTTAACGAAAATAAAGACATTGATTAACTGAAAATGGTTCAGTATTAGATGAAATGTCTTGTTTTCTCATGTATATTTATAATTGCTCTCTACCTAAAAAAAAAAAAAAAATGTTTTATCCGAGTACTCAATTAATCGATATAATTTTAAGTCGAATACTGGATTACTAAAATATTCGATAGCTGCAGCCCTAATTCATTGTAATTAATCGCAATTCAAACCATATATACAGTATGCCATATTTTTCTGTAAATTATTGTTGGAATGGATAGATAAGACACAAGACGGATATTTACATTCAACATACTGTACATAAGTTCTGTATTTGTTTTTTATAACAGTAAATCAAAAGATGGCATTAACATTATCAACATTCTGTCAAAGCGATCCATGGATAGAAAGACTTGTAGTTCTTAAAAGATAAACGTTAGTACAAGTTAAAGAAGTTTTATATTAAAACCCCTCTTAATGTTTTCGTTTTAATAAAATTTGTAAAATTTTCAATCAAAAAATAAACTAGTAGCTCGCCATTGTTGATGTCAATAATTACACAATGCTCATGGTGCTGAAACCCATAAAATCAGTTGCACCCAATCGCCAGCAGAGGGCGACAAAACACCAAAAAAAACAAGTAACAAGGAGACATGACTCAGTGCTGACATTTTAATCTGTTTGAGCGGGGCATGTGCGTTAAATGCGTTAAATATTTTAACGTGATTAATTTAAAAAATTATTTACCGCCCGTTAACGCGATAATTTTGACAGCCCTAATAATAAAGCGATATTATTGCGTGCCACCCCCCCCCCAATGTAGTACTTAAAAGATAAATGTTAGTACAAGTTATAGAAATTCTATATTAAAACCCCTCTTAATGTTTTCGTTTTAATAAAATTTGTAAAATTTTCAATCAAAAAATGAACTAGTAGCTCGCCATTGTTGATGTCAATAATTACACAATGCTCATGGTTCTAAAAGTCATAAAATCAGTCGCACCTAAGCGCCAGCAGAGGGCGACAAAACACCAAAAAACACAAGTAACAAGTAGACATGACACTGCTGACATTTTAATCTGTTTGAGCGGGGCATGTGCGTTAAATGCGTCAAATATTTTAACGTGATTAATTTTAAAAATTAATTACCGCCCGTTAACGCGATAGTTTTGACAGCCCTAATGATAATGCGATATTATTGCCCCCCTCCCCATTTTTTAAAGCCGATTTACAATAAAACATTGAGAATACAGTATATATTAATAGACCAAGTACACCCATTTAAACGCGATAAATGTTTACTCTTAAATTCAAAAATACTTTTTAAGAAATCACAACTAAAAACAATGGACCATCGACCACCGTTTTAAGTAAAAGACAACAATATTAATACCGCACAGAAACACAAAATAAAGTCTTTTTCAAGAAAAAAATAAAATTGCACTTAATGACTTAAGCATTTAGTCAAATGAAAACGTTTCCCCTTATAGCTTCTGCTATGGCGTTCCATGTGTAATATTCTGATTGGATGTTTTCCGAGGCACCCTGAAGCACACGCAACGGTGTTGTTGTTTTGTTCATGTGACGCGGCAGTGAGAGACACACAGCCTGCCGAAAGACTCCGGTTGAGGAAGTGTTGCTAGCGCCGTGTGTTAATAAAAAACAAAGTTGTCAGCACGTCGTGTTTTTGATGTCATTGCCAGAAAAACACAGATAATAGGTCACCATACAGCTGCCTTTTTCATGTTGCCCTTATAATGATGATCTGCTGCATCATAAAGGACTTTGTGACTTTCCACCTCCATGATGGAGCGTTCTTGGTCCATGCTCGCTGGTTAAACCATGAATAAGCAACTGGGCTGTTGACTCCAGGCACGGCTCCCCCCATTTTAACGGATGCGTCTTCGGCAAAAATAGAAAATAGCCTAAACCATCCGATGGGCTTCGGCACGTCCGCAGTCAATCCAGAGCACTGACGCGGCCAGTATACGTCGAACAATAGGATATAATGGGAACGGATTGCCTCTGGCGCTATTTTTTTTGTCCAGATCGAAGATGCATTTTGCGTAGTTGGCAACAAGAAAGCCGAACTTTTAACAGCATGTCTGCCGCACGTACGCATGCACGTGCACGCGAGGCGATAAATCGCAGCGGAAAAATTACCGCCTTCATTTTGACTTAACGTGCGATAAATGGACTGATTGCATATTGCGACAGGCTTAATTATATATATATATATATATATAACTTCTCTGTTGTAAATATCAAGATTTCTTCATAATATTTTTGTTAATCAAAGTAGGACATGAACAAAAATCTGCTTTTACTTTGGAAAACTTTTTTTTTTTTTTTTTTTTGCCAATTTTCGGACATCCTATTGTTTAAACTAGCTTCTTAATAAGGCTGTAACAAATCGATTAAATCGATTAATGAATGAGTTGCCAACGAATTTGATAATCGATAGAGTTGTAGACTTGTTAATTCAGGCAGCTGTAATAAAATATTATTTGAATATCATTTTTGAAGGAATTAGTCATCCATTTTTACTTACAACATGCTTAAAACAACTTCAAGTTAAATTGTGAAGATGATGGAAAAAAGTTACATTCATCCATTATATTGCTCATTTAATTAATCGTCTGATTAATCGATTGATCGTTTAATTAATAGTCCGATTAATCGATTATGAAAATAATCGTTAATTGCAGCCCTAATTTTGATAGTCAATTCATCGTCTGGAGACTTGGATCAAAATATTTTCCAGATTGTTGGTTTGTTTGTTTTTTTAAGATTCTCTATATCAAATACATACTCATTTAACATATTTTTCTTTTTTTTTTTTTTTTTTCTTTAAAAAAAACTGACAAAAAATGTAAATGTATTTTTTAGTTTTTTTACGTTTTTTTTAAAGATTTTTTTTTCTTTAATTACATTTTCTAAATATACAAAAGGAAAAAACAGTAAATGTGCAGATGTTTTTCATTTTTATTTATTTTATATTTTTAAATAAAAAGGGAAAAGGTAAAATTACAACAACAAAAACTTAGAAACAACATAAAAATTCTCTTTGTAATTAAAAGTTTTAAATTTTAAAATGCAAATATTCTCTCATTTGAAAGACATGACGTCAATACACGTGATTACGTTCGCGGGCCACTCAAAATTTTGTGACGGGCTAATTCTGGCCCCCAGAGCTTGAGTTTGACACCTGTGTTTTTCTTTTCAAATAAATGTACTCATCAGATCGCTCAATTGCTGCCACCCTCACAGTCCAAAACGATGGGACATCTATCACCATCAATGCAGTGAATGTATACAAAAAAAAATTTGTCGTAATAATACATTCAAATGTTTAAACGAAATTTTAAGCTACACTATTTCTAACAGCAGTGACACCTCCCGGTTCCACGGTAAGGAAGTCAGTCACGGCCAGTGGGATTTTGGCCCTCACGCAGTCTCCACTCCTCTTTAAGGGAAACCCCGCCTCCACAAGGAAGAGAACGCCTCACTTGAAAGGTAAAACATCATTTTCTGCGCCAAGCTAACATCACGTCGTGGCATTTAACCCTCAAAATAATGATTAGATAAGAAATCCAACATTCACATGCATATTCTTCTACTTCTACTCTGTTACTGTCAGTACTTCTTCGCTTTTAAAATCAACATAACAGCTCCATTTCAATCTTGTCCTTGCCAATTCTAATAGACGAAGCGCCGTCCGAGAAGAGGACGCAAACCGACGTGGCGGTCTCTCCCTTTCAACCCGCTCGGCGCTCTTGCAGCAGGAAACGGTTGCTCCACTGATGCGCCCACAGTTGAAACTGAAGACTTCTTTCTTTGTCCGTCAGAGTGCTTTTGATGGCGCATGTGAAGGGTTTTTCAAGTCAACACTTCAAACATGTGAATGTCCCACATTTAGCAAACTTGCCTTTAAATTGAATTTGGTTTTATCTCAAAATCGTTGGTCTTAATTTGTAATTTTGTAAATGATTATTTATTTGTTGCTATAGTTTTCCAAATGATCAGATTTTAAGTCAAAGGGAACATTTGAAGCTTTTATTTGTAATGTAGATATTCTATACAGTCTTGTAAATAAATGTTGTTTTTCACAATCAATTTGCTGCTATTGTCTATTCACTAATGATGGGAGTTTAACTGATTCATTACTGAAAATTAACCAGGTAAAAAAATGAATGCATTTTAATCACAGGTTCCAAACGCTCAGACTTCGTCAGTGCACAATTTTCTTAGCTCGTTGTTTTCGTCAACGATGACGATAACGAAAATATTTAGTTGATGAACAATTTTTTTCCATGACGAAGGCACCATAACGAACTAAAAACAGGTCTTGGGAGACTAAAACGTAACATGATGAATGCCAGTTTTCGTCTAACAAGACGAAAATACGCCATAGTTTCTGTAAAATGCTAGCAATGTGACATTTTCTTATTGTACGAGTAGTTAGCCTGCATTGTAACGGTGTTTAGTTGTGTCACCCACATGATGTGCTATGCCCCCACCAGTGTTGTTAATAACGGCGTTAGAATATAACTGTGTTACTAACGGCGTTATTTTTTTCAGTAGTGAGTAATCTAATTAATTTTCTCATCTTGGCAATGCCGTTACCGTTCCTGAGGATGGAAAGGGGTGCGCTACTATGCATTGCTATATTGGTTGAATGACGCGATAAAAGTCTGAGGAAGACTGACTCACCGAGACGACAGAACAGGAGTGGGGAGGAGGCAAAAAAGTTGTGACGCCGAGCAAACACGATGCTAGGTGTCTCCAATAAAACCTGACTGTAGCCGATAGCCTACAAACTACGCACACATGATATGGTAGAAATGGTAGATATAACATATATAGAACTAGATGTGAAATGACAGACATGGGGGCGTTAGCAACATGTACAGTATAGGAACTAGATGCATTAGTAAACAGCCGCCATCTTAAAGCAGTAGACTTCTTAGGAAGGCTCTGTTGTAGAGAACCTTCCTAGCGAACCTAAGTAACTTTTTATCTCAAATACTCCTAAATCGGCAAAATCTTGACTTGAATCTATCTTTAAATGATGAAACAGTTTTAAAACTTCCACATGTCAAAAGTAGATAGAAGGGAACTAATGCAATAATGGGAGATATTTTAACAACTTTTAACGGTTGATTCAGGGTAAAGAATTGGGGTTGGGCCAATTGTCCCAAAAACCTTTTAAACTTGACATAGTGGGACCCAAGTTTTTTTAATTTTTTTTTTTTTTTTTGAAGGGGGGGGGGACATGAAAATTATCACCAGTTACTTTGCCAAGTAACTAATTACTCTTACGTTCAGGTAATTGAGTTATAACGCAATTGCTTTTTGGGAGAAGCAATTTTTAACTAAATTAATTACTTTTTTAAAGTAAGATTGACAGCACTGGCCCCCACCTACTCACCGGTATCCACCCCAGCCTTGCTAACTTGCTTGAAACACATGGTAAGAATCGTTTTCTTTCCTTGGCGAGAGAGAATATGCAATGTTACCTTAGCCTTTAAAGTTCCGTGCTGAGTGAGAATTGCACGCTGCTGTAATTCGTGCCGTTAACGTAGTATTCGTATTAGCATTTAGCTTGGCGAGCGTCGTCTTAAACTCTGAATTTTTTTTTTTTTTTTTTTTTTAACATACAGTTCGTGGTTTACAGATTTGTATCATTATTGAGAATAATGTACTTTTTTTTTATCATCATCAAGTTGGCGTTGTTTTTGTCGACGCTGCAAATGTGCTCATTCGTCAATGTTCTTCTGAAATGGTTGGAAATCTTTTTATTTTGGGGTCTACAACTTTTCAATTTTACAGACAAAAGCGTTTTGACGCTGGCATTTTTACTGCAAATCATTGTTCACTGTCCAGATTTTTTGAACCCTTAATAATTGACATGCAAATCCCTTTTTACCAGAGTCTACTTAGGCGTGTGACTTTTTTTTTTTTTTTTAAAGGTGCTTCAGAGGTTGCGCTAGACATTTTCGTTGTCTGTCATTTTGACTGACAGGGTCATAAAAATCCAGTCATAATCTATTTTTACCCGTCACTTAAATTTTTAAAATGATAATGATGACATATTCAATTGTATTTAGTTTTCATTCATTTTTAATTGATATTGTAACGCTTGCTTGGCGGCGAAAAACTAGACACGGAAGTCGTGGTATTTTTCTCCCTCTTTTTACTCTGCTTACCGCCAACAACACCAACAAAACAACAACTCCGCCCCTAATGAAAAAGAGGCAACTATATAGACCCCAATCACCAACGTCACACAATGATCTTAATTGTGGTTGTCAGCCCAAAATCTTCTAAATATATATATTAAATGCATCTTACCAGATATAAAATGACTACTACATAGTCTGTGGTGATCGTTTGGTGCCCAGATTTCTTGTCGAATTACAGCAGTCCATCTCGCTCTCCTCTTCGGGTCTCTCAGAATACGGTAGGACTTCAAGTCTCTCCGTCTATCTTCTCTGTTACTGCAACCAACCGCCACACACGCCTTCACCATTTTGATTATTAATGTTAACGAGCAGAAAAACACGCCGTAATAGGAGGCATGTACGTAGCGGTAATGTGTAAACACGACGAGCTGACACACAATATGGCGGGTCCAGTCAGGGGGGCGGAGTTGTGACGTCATGTGATTGGGGTCTATACTCAGGCGGCAATCTAGTCCACCAATTGGATGACGCGATGGCACACCGGGTGTACCAATAAGAACCTCGCGTTGATGTGTCAATCACGGTGCCCCCGCCAGACCGCAGTGACGCTACAATATTCTGACAGAATAGCCAACGACGTCATGCATTAAGAGAGACAATAGCTAATTAATATGCTCACTCGCCACCCTGTGGTCTGGGGTGTGAATTGCAACCTGTCAAAATGACGGACGGACTTCAGTTTTTTCCGTCACCGTTTTAAAAAACTGGTCAACGACGGAAAATATTCGGTTAACGCGACCCCTGGCTATACTATACTATACTATACTATACTATACTATACTATACTATACTATACTATACTATATACTTTGTAGCCCAGAAGGTTATCGATATGCTCCCACCAAGAATTGATATATCGTTTTAAAAAGGTGTCACTGTTTTTTGTTTTTTAAAGGAACCAACAGGTTGCAACCAAAATCTTCCGTTAGAATAAGTGACCTGGAAAAATCGCAAAATCGAGAGGAAGTGACCCGTAAATGCCCCAAAAGGAAAATGAAGCAACAGGAAATGATCTGAAATGCCCCAAAATTAAAATAATTGCCTGGCATTGGCTTCCATTGACGGCCATATACGTCCAATTTGTTTGAAGTGGGAGGGATGGCAGCGAATAAACGAATGTTCACCCTCCCTGTGCAAACGGAATAGACATCTATAGTGATGAACTACCGTATTGGCCCAAATATAAGACGGTGTTTTTTTGCATTGAAATAAGACTGAAAAAGAGGGGTCGTCTTATATTTGCGGTCTAGACATTATACCCATTCACGACACTAGATGGCGCCAGATATCATTGAAGCGATGTTCAGTCATGACAGATCTCAGCTACTAGTTTAACCAGTTTGCATTATTTTATTGCAATGTTTTTCCTTATTCAGATTTGTTTCAAGACTACAGTTACAGTTAGACTTCACTTTGATGGTTAATGCAGTTATTGCAATTTTGTTGTTTTATCACCATAGATTGGTTTATTTACATTTAAAAAACCAGAAGCCATTCATTTAAGAATGTGATTGCACTACAGTTTACATATTTAAATGTTCAGATATTAAGATTTGAATGAGGCAAAATAACATGCCAGTCTCATGCTAATTCCAGTCCACAGCAGAAGGTTGAAAATGGCTTGCTTTCTGATTATTTGTTGTTTTGTAGAATATTCTAGAATGATTTCCTTACCAATGTATCGATAATTGTATCGCCTTATCCTGAGTACATAGTTATCGTTAGCCTTTTATAACAAATCGTATTGTAAGATACCCAGAGGTTCAAATTAATAAACTGTTGCTTTTTTGGACAAATATCGCTTTGCGATTAATAAAGATTAATAAATTACAAAGCTATTAATCATATTTTACTATGGCCCTAATATTTAACCACCAATTGCGAGTGGTTTAATCTTAATGCTTGAAACTAATCGCCCACGCAATAATGTTCACGTCCCCGCTTCAATACAATGTTAAACCTTGATCCCGAGTCCTGATGGCTTGATAAGGAGCTCATGTACTGAATTAGAAGGAGTGGCCTGGAATTATTGCCACTCTTGTGACTGGACAGAGCACAAATCCCCATTTGATTTCAGTACTAACTTGTTTGGGAGATCACTGCTTTCTCCCTTAAGAGCATAATTTCCTAAATTTGTTTACCATTTCATTATTACTATGTAAATATGACTTTGTCAACTAACAGCTCGTTCAAACTAACGTATTTGAATGTTCATTTGCCCCTCTCAGTCAAAATATATTGGAAGTCTGTCATTGTAAATGGCAGGAAATTAGTTAAATACTATGACATTAAACTATCGTGTTCTAATAAATGTAAATATTGTGGCCTACATGAACCAAAATATAATTCGATGTTATATACATTGTTACGTACGGTAAACGTTACTATATTTAAAAGAACCAGCTCTTTTACTCTTGTAATAAATTACAATTGTAACAATGGACCCATTTGTCATGCATTGTTGCCACAGTGCTAATCTGTCAAACCATTTTTAATACATTATTTGCGGGCAGTAACTCATTTGAATATTCAGGATGTGATGTATTTTGGGAAATTTGGAGAGTCACTGCTTTCTGCACCATTTGCAAACGATGCCCTTCAAAATTCATACCACGTTCTACCATTGTCAAGTCAGTCATATTCAGAAAAGTCTTTATTGGTCTGGTCTTTTCACAAGAAGACATTTAACATTTTTAATTAACGTAAACCGTCGTAACAGACAAACAAATTCCGTACATTTAAACCATTGCAAATTATTTGACGCAAAACACAAATACTCATATGTTTTGTTTCCTATAGCATGCGAAAAGGCGGTGTCGTGAGTTTATATATCTTATTTTGAAAGCGGGTATCCGGTGTAGCGCTGATGCTGCTACAAAACTTGACGTCAAACCGCTCCTAGTCGTTTTCGTTCCATTACAGTCTCTCCATCAGCACCACCGTTCACATCCACCTGCCCTAGTTCTTTCCCTTCTCCGTCCCCGTGTTTAAGTCATTTCAGATATTTCCAAAAATGGCCAGCAACTTCTCCAGGGTTTTGTCCTCCAAACGCAACATTGGAATCCTCTCGGTGGTCGGCGGCTCTCTGACGGCCGGATTTTTGCTGCACCGGCAGCACGTCAGCGCTGGAACATCGGGGCGCAAGCTGTACCCCGCCAGGTAATTGCATTTACGAGCCTTTATCTGTAAATAAATAAAAAAAAATACAATTATATAATTATTTTTTAGATTATTTTTATCCGTGTTCACGGTTGTTTAATTAAAAGTATGCGTCGGAAAGAGCGCGAATTTGGCAGTGGTTGACCAGCTGTTACAGTTTTAAACACTGAAATGCTAATTAACGTATTTTAAAATATTTTGTGGACTAAATACCAATATAAAATTCATCTTCTAATATTAAAATGGGAGAATGATTACGTAATTAGCTTTATATGACTCATATACCAAGGGAATGCTGTTCTTAGATGTCATAAAGGGCCACAGGCGAATGTTAGCATGCTGAGATTAATAGCTACTTCAATAAAGACCCATGCTTGTTTTAGTTATGAGTTTTTATTTAGTTTGGTAGTATTCTTAATAAGAAAGAAACAGTCATTAAAAAGTTTGCCATCTCCGCTTTTATCAATGTTGCCATTCAAATTGTCTGCTCTTGACAACAATAGACGTCCAATTCATTTAATTCATTGAAACTATGAAGACTGGCTGTGAATGCTCATGTTTCTGCCATTGACGGTGCTAGATGTCCAATTAATTATGACTAGGAAACTAGCACCATCAATGAAAGCCAACGAGTTAACAAGAGACTATTCTATTGATTTCGATTGCTGCCATCCCTCCCCGTCAAAATGGATTGGACGTCTAGCACCGTCAACGGCAACCAATGAGTTTTAAGTTGATTTAAAACAGCGAAATGTCCATTATTTTCTTTTTGTTTTATGTTCATATGTAGAAAATAGCAAAACCCTAGCTAGCTAACATGATATAAATGAGATTAACATGAGTTGCTCACTTTGCCTATCCTTAGTGTTTTATGACCTTCTGCTGACACTGTATTGATTAATATGTGTACGTGTCCCGAGGCACGTCTGCAATGTATTACAAAGCTGCACGTATCAAGAGATTAGGAATACATTATCTGCCAGCTAGAAGTGGAACAGACACACAGATGTGTTAACATTACATTCAAAACCTAAAGGAAAAAAAAGTATCATTATCATTAGATAGTTTCCTCTTGCTATGTGTTTCAAATTGTTTTTATATCACAAGAAGCGCTATAGGGAGACCAAACAGTTATGATAATCAAATATTGGAAACAATAGGCCGGAATCTTACTACGGACATAAAATCAACTATAAATTAGCCTTTGAACTTGATAGAGTTGACATTGCTTGAGTGTAATCTTGCATAGATAAGCTTTGGTAAGGGTGGCAGCAGGTGCACTGCATTAATCTTGAAAGGAAAAATATTGTTTGGCTATTATTCCCGACACCAATTAAAATCCGTCTCGCAAAAAATATGAAGTAGAAATCCTTGGTTTGCTGACGTGGAGGGCCTTGACTTTGACACAAATGCTGTAGTGGATAAGCAGGATATTAAAAGAACGGCTGCATCAGCCTCCTCACAGTAGACAGCAGCAGAGCCGTAAGCCTGTCAGTCAAAGTGGATTCCATATTTATCATCAGAGTATACATGTGGAGTATTAGGTTTTTGTGTCAAGCTTTTATGCACCAAGCATAAAAAAGATATGAAGTGTAGTAAACAAACCCTCAAAAGAGAAAATGAAAAAATATGTAACAGACGAGGAAATATGACGAAGCATATACAGCACTTGGCTTCACTGTGACTATGGTGGGAGTCAAGGAAAAAGTGGTGTGTTCATTGTGTTGAACAATGTTGTTAAGCACTTATTGGTTCTTGTACCTGGTATTCATGTATTTTAGGAATTACACTAATACTACTGTTTAGAGGTGTGCAAAATTTCCGATTCTTAGATTATTCGCGATTCGGCCGTGGAAGATTCGAGAACGATTCACAAACATCCAAATTCCGATTATTACAATATGCGAAGTAAAGCGGGAGTACACAACATTCAGCGCGCCGCGCGGTCTTCGGGACAGAACGGAGCGAGAGTAGCTAAACATCATGCTTCCCATTACCCGGCCCCTCGGGTAATGCCAATGCTCAACTCACGAATCTAGCTCAACTCATTCAACAAGATAAAAAAACACAACAACATACCTGACTGCTGCCGAAAAGCTGTACATCCATATAATGTTACGGTGGATATCATTTATATAGGACTAGATGCAATATAGATTTGGTATTGTTAGCAGCACATCTACAAAAAGCTAGATGCGGGCGTTATAAACGGCCGCCATCTTAAAGCAGTACACTTCCCTGCAAGGCTTTTGTAGCGAACCTTCCAAGCAAACCTAATTAACCTTTTATCGAAAATACTCCTAAATGGGTAAAATATTGACTTGAATCTATCTTTAAAATAGTTTTAAAACTTTCACATGTCGAAAGTAGACAAAAGGGAAATTATGGAATAACGGGAGCAATTTTAACAAATTTAACGGTTGATTCACAACATTAAATTAATTGAATGTAGTTTAAAGCTGCTGATACATTTAATGTTATTTTTGTATATTTGTTTACTGCTATATGTTAACTTGATACTGAAATAGTAGTGTAGTTTAGCCTGAGAGTATTTTTGAACAATTTTGGAACTAATGTACAAAACATTAAAAAAAAAAAAAAAAAAAGGGAGGGGGGTGCATCAATAATCATTTTATAATCGAATCGGAGCCTCTGAATCGTAATCGTAATCGAATCGTTAGGTGCCCAAAGATTCCCAGCTCTACTACTATTAGCGTACTGCTATCTACCTCCTGTCTTTTGTTTGCATAGTGCGGAGTACCCCGACCTGCGCAAACACAACAACTGCATGGCCAGCCACCTGACGCCCGCTATCTATGCCAAGTTGTGCGACAAGGTCACGCCCAGCGGGTACACACTGGACCAGGCCATCCAGACAGGCGTGGACAACCCTGGGCACCCTTTCATCAAGACGGTCGGCATGGTGGCCGGAGATGAGGAGTCTTACGAGGTGGGCTGCTTATTACATCCAGTGTCACAATTCCGCTGCATTGTTCACAGCCAGTCTAAAAACACTAGGAGTGGGAACCTCTTGGTACCTCACGATACAATACGATTTGCGATACAAAACTCACGATAACGATGATCTGACGATATGGCGATACAACGATTATCGATACATTGGTCATGAAATCATTGTAGGATATTCTACAAACAACTAATGAACAGAAAAACAAGCTCCTGCTGTGAATTGGAACGATTTTATCACTAGTAGACGTCCAATCCATTTGAACTGGGAGGGTGCCAGCGATTGTTCATTCGCTGCCATCCCTCCCACTTCAAACAGCTTGAACATCGTCTCTGGCCGTCAGATACAGCCAATGCCAGGCACCAATGAGGTAATTTTTGGCCATTTAAGGTCATTTACATGTTGATTTTTAGTTACTTCCTTTTTGATTTTGGGGTATTTTATGGGTCACTTCCTGTTTATTTTGAGTTACAGAACAGGAAGTGACCTGGGAATCACCCGAATGAATAGGCATTGACTCAAACTCAACAGGAAATGACCTGTAAATGCCCTAAAATGAACAGCAAGTGACCTGTAAATGCCCTGAAAATCGGACAGAATAACTGTAAATGCTCTGGTTTCGAATGAACAAACGTTCCCACTCTAAATGGATTGGGTGTTGAGCACCACCAATGCAGCCTTAGAGGTAACTGAGACACTATTATGGTGGAAGATTTTGGTAGCAACTTGTTGGGTCCTTTTTTTAAACAGTGACAATAAGTATAACACCATTTACCATTTACCATTTAAAACGGTATCTCCATTCTTGGCAGGAGCATATCGATAACCTTTTGGGATACAAAGTATCACGATATATCACCATTTCGATATTTTGTCACACCCCTAGAAAAACATGTTAGCGCTTAACTAAATAAACCAGGTTGCTACATTTACATAGAAGAAAAAATAAAATCGACTTTACTTCGACTTCTTAGAAGACCTCTTAAAATTCCTAATACCGGCTGTCAGTGCTAGCATAGCAGCTTGATGGTAACGCACTGTGGATATCTGTTCTTTTTAAATTTGTCAACTTACTCATGGCTAGCCTTAATTTGTTTTTTCTGGAGAGGCACCAAACATGATGAATGTGGCCTCCTTTGGTCATAAAATCAGAATAAGCTTAGTTCCTACCCAGATAGCAGACCGACATTGAATAAACGTTGATTTTCCATCAAAATCATCAGTATGGGTGACATCGAAATTTTCGACGTCAAGTGACGTTGAAACAACGTTGCTCTATGGTATGTCAGCCAATGGTTGGGTTAACATTGTTTTATAGTTGATGAACTAATGTTGACAAATAGTTGATTTATGATTGACCGGGAAATATGATTGAAAAGTCTTTGAATTATGGATGAACGGGCGTTTTGGTCGAAAACATAACTTTGATTCAGCGTTGTTCTAATAATTAATTATCTAATTATTAATAATTGAAATGATGTTTATGTTTTGTAAGGATTTCAACGTTGAAACAACATTAATTGAGGGTGTAAAAGTGACGTTGATTCAACGATATAAGATCCAACATCTTTTCAACGTCGGTTTGCTATCTGGGTAATGAACATGTCTAGCACTGTGCTAGCATAACAGCTTCGTCGTAGCAAACACAGTCAAACCCATAGAGTTCATAGTACGTGACAGGACACGGGAAACGGGGCCGATCTGTAGGGTGCCTATTTTCAAAAACTTCAAATTTAAACATTTTCAAAACCAAAACTGCTACTGACCTAAAACCTAAACAGGCACCTACGTTAGCCATATATGAGTCTCCATGAGCAGCAGCAGCAAAAAATTCAAAGTCATTCCCTTATAAAATCCAGATGAAGTATTTTTTTATATAAGTATAACAAAGCTTAAAATGACTATAAAATTCTCAGATTTTACACTAGATGCACAAAAATCACCAAATGAGAGATAATCACCTAGTTTTTGCCCAAAATAGCAACTTTTTAAAAAAATTTATTTACTGCAAGTTTTCAACAGATTATAAATCACCCAATTGTCACATCAGAAACTTAATACTTGAGGAAAACATGCAGAATAAACTATAAATAATATATAGATTATTAATAAATGGTATACACAATCACAACTTACTATACAATAGAATAGAATAGAATAGCCCTTTATTGTGTACAATGAAGTTTATGGTCAAACCACTCATGGTTAGCCTTAAATCTTTCTTCCATAGGGAAACCAAGTATCTTTTGACAAGACAGCATGTACCTGTAAATAACACACCTTCACACAAATGTAGCAAGGCTGTCTGAGCAACAAAGATAAATCTGCACTCAACAATTCACTCCAAACGCTGTGCGAAAGTCCGAGTGTTGTTGGATATTGGAACACTCACACTATTTGATTGAAGCTGTACACACCCAAAGTGGCAACGTCACCAGAAAATACAGTCGTCGCTTGATGATTAAAACCTGGTTATTTGTGGACGGATCAGAATTAAATTTGGTAGGTTTATTTGTAGGGATGTATGCATCGATCCTTGATGCCTGATTTAAGAAAAAAAAAAAAAAATAATCTCTCAGGGCTGATTAATTCATTCGGATTGGTAAATTGTGGATTTTGCTATGTAGTTACTCCAGTTATCCTAAAGTTGGTAGTATTGTGTCTCATCAAGTTTGGGCACCGGGCGGTTGTAGTTCATTTGAACTTGTTTTTCAGGTGTTTGCGGATCTGCTTGACCCCGTCATCAAAGAGAGGCACAACGGCTACGATCCCCAAACCATGAAACACCCCACCGATCTTGACGCTAGCAAGGTAAATAGTTTAATAACCGGAATTTTCTAGCATTTTTGCACTGACATGATGTTTCCTTCTCGTTTTCAGCTCCAGTCTGGTCTATTCGACGAGCGCTACGTGCTTTCGTCCCGGGTTAGGACAGGCCGCAGCATCCGTGGGCTGAGCTTGCCCCCCGCCTGCACCCGGGCAGAACGCAGGGAAGTGGAGCGTGTGGTAGTGGATGCCCTCGCTGGTCTCAAGGGCGATCTGACCGGGAGGTACTACAGCTTGACCCAGATGACAGATCAGGAGCAACAGCAACTCATCGATGTGAGGAAGAAGCATGATCAAAGTCATTGACTGCGAAAGACGTCCAGTCCATTTGAACCTCCCATTTAAAGTGGATTGAACGTCTTTCGCTATTGGTGTGTCTGAGTATAGCCCCAATTGTGACGCTTCAGTCATTACTCATGTATCTCTTTCCATTAGGACCATTTCCTGTTTGACAAGCCGGTGTCCCCGTTGCTGACATGCGCAGGAATGGCCCGTGACTGGCCCGACGCGCGAGGTATTTGGTAAGTGCCAAAAGAATCTTTATTCAAGCGATTTTACAGAGATGGTAAAATCGTTACTTCTTTAAAAAAGAAATTAACAGTATACACCAAGGGGTCTCAAAATCAACTTATTCTAAGGGCTGCAGGAGTCGGGGTAATTGTGTAATCCACAAAAAAATGTTTTAAGTGTCCAAAAAAGTACAGGTAATCCAAACTTCTTAGTCTATGAAAAACATGAAGATTGTTCATTTCATTATTATATATTTTTTTTTATTATTGTGGCATCGTTGCAGCCACAGTTTCTTTCTTGCTGAGCAATGCTGGAGGAATACCAAGCTGCTGAAGCTTTGAGTTTCATCTCGTACCCACCAATATATAGGACAATGCATCACGTAGGCCGGCCAGAATCAATCGCCAACCTCCTCGGGCAGCCGTATCTCTTTCCTCTTAATAATTCACCTTGGCAGCTTTCTCTTTCCTTTCCACTGTGTCACTTTTAAAGAACCAGCAGGTCATGTGACATCTTAGCGACAAGTGGGAAATTATTCATCATTGCTTTTGATTTATTTTAACCTTGACTCATACGATGCAAGCATAGAAATAAACATTTGCTGTAACAACTACATGTAATAGTGTTGCACCGATCGTGTTCTAGAATCAGTACCGATACGACGCTAGAATGACGTCTTCGGTATTGTCGTGTACTAAAAAAGAACATGCCGACGCTGTGCAATATGTACTTTTTGAGATTTAGTTTCCAGTCGCTGGTTGCCCTACCCAAGATGGTTGCCAGCTATGCACGCCCCCATCAAACAAAGAGGAGTTTGCCCTTCCCAAAATGATGATTGGACCCCAAATGATTGGATGTCTATCAACCTTCTCCTGTAATATAAATGTGTTTATCACTAGTAGACGTCCAATCCATTTGAAGTGGAAGGCTGGCATCGGGGCTGTTCTGCCTGACTGGCACGTTGTAGCTCATTCATTCTGTACATACAAAATTACATGCTTTTATTTTGACATCGGCATCGTAAAACCGTAGATTTGTGTGATCGAGTGTTATTTGTGTGATCAAAATGGATTGGACGTCTAGCACCGTCAATTGCGGCCAATGCGTTAACAAGAAAGTGACCCAAAACTTGTCTCAAAATCAACAGGAAGCAGTAAGTGACCTGTAATTATCTTAAAATTACATGGAAGTGACGCAAAATTAACTCATTACCTGCCATTGACAATGATAGACGCCCAATCTATTTTGACTGGGAAGTGCGAACATTGAGCGCCGTTAATGGCAGCCAGTAACTTATTTGGCCAAAACTAAATTAGTCCGGCCCAAATGAGATCTAATTGCCATGAATTTGGCATGCGAAGCAAAATGAGTTTCACAACCCTGGTCTAGTGAGGAAAAACATGATTTTTTTTTTACAAAAACTGTTGTATTTATAAAGTAAATTATAGTAAGGTATCTGCTGATACCACACAGCCGATGTCAGAATCGGTATAAGGAGGTAAAAAATGGTATCGGCTAGGCATGTGCCGGTATGAGATTCTGACTGCATGATAACCTTAAGTCAAAATATCACTTCATGGTATCACGGTATTGCAGTTACAGCTCTAAAATGTGTTAGTTTGAGATATCTGGTTTAAATAAAAAAAATAAAAAAAACTTTTTTCATTGGACAAGATTTTTATTTTTCAAAACATATTAGCAAACTGGAACATAAGTATAAAGTTAAAATAGATTAGAAAAAAAAATGAAATACTCTCAATAAAATGAAAATAAATGCAGTCCTTTAGGTGAGCCTAAACACACAGCCACAGCTCAACAGTATTACAATCATAACAAAAATGATTGAATTATTTTCCATAAAAAGCATGTGTGTATGACTCAAATCATGGTTACATTATACACACACACTTTCTCAACACAAACAGTTCCCAGAGAGAAAAAACACATGTTTTACCACCACTAGACACACTAAACATGCTAGAGTTCATTCTTGTAGTTGGTTGGAAACGTTCATGACATTACAGTGTTTACTAATCTTTAATTTTGTATGAATGCGAAATCATACTGGAGGTATTGCCTTCTCGACAGCCACCCACCGCAAACATGTTTTACATGTCGGTTGGCCCTCCTCCTTTAAGCCGCGGCTGCCGGTAACTTTTCTGTAACCTAAGTATTCCCATACCAGCGATTTCGTTTGCTTCAATGGGGAAAAAAGTTCCGGAATTTCACCTCCTCCAGCCATCGTGTAGCACAGCTGACTCACTGACACTGAACAAAAAGTCTAGCAGTTGCGAGTGAGGGATTTTTGCATTTTTGGGACGTAAAAAATAGCTAATACCATAGGGACAGTATGACAGAAAATGTTGCGGTTTTGAAACCGTGACGTTGCGAATAACTAATATTTAATAATGAGTAAGCATCATCACCCTGTCTCAAGAAGGTACTGTATCTATCTACTACAGTGGGGGAAATAAGTATTTAGTCAACCACTAATTGTGCAAGTAGTCCCACTTGAAAATATTACAGGACCTGTAATTGTCAACATGGGTAAACCTCAACCATGAGAGACAGAATGTGGAGAAAAAAAAAAAAAAAAATCACATTGTTTGATTTTTAAAGAATTTATTTGCAAATCAGGGTGGAAAATAAGTATTTGGTCAATACCAAAAGTTCATCTCAATACTTTGTTATGTACCCTTTGTTGGCAATAACGGAGGCCAAACGTTTTCTGTAACTCTTCACAAGCTTTTCACACACTGTTGCTGGTATTTTGGCCCATTCCTCCATGCAGATCTCCTCTAGAGCAGTGATGTTTTGGGGCTGTCGTTGGGCAACACGGACTTTCAACTTCCTCCACAAATTTTCTATGGGGTTAAGATCTGGAGACTGGCTAGGCCACTCCAGGACCTTAAAATTCTTCTTACGAAGCCACTCCTTTGTTGCCCTGGCTGTGTGTTTGGGATCATTGTCATGCTGAAAGACCCAGCTACGTCTAATCTTCAATGCCCTTGCTGATGGAAGGAGATTTTCACTCAAAATCTCTCGATACATGGCCCCATTCATTCTTTCCTTTACAAAGATCAGTCGTCCTGGTCCCTTTGCAGAAAAACAGGCCCAAAGCATTATGTTTCCACCCTTATGCTTCACAGTGGGCATTGTGCAATTCAGTATTCTTTTTCCTCCAAACACGAGAACCTGTGTTTCTACCAAAAAGTTCTATTTTGGTTTCATCTGACCATAACACATTCTCCCGGTCCTCTTCTGGATCATCCAAATGCTCTCTAGCAAACCGCAGACGGGCCTGGACGTGTACTTTCTTCAGCAGTGGGACACGTCTGGCAGTGCAGGATTTGAGTCCCTGGTGGCGCATTGTGTTACTGATGGTAGCCTTTGTTACTGTGGTCTCAGCTCTCTGTTGGTCATTCACTAGGTCCCCCCGTGTGGCTCTGGGATTTTTGCTCACCGTTTTTGTTATCACTTTGATGCCACGGGGTGAGGAGGGAGTTTAAAGTCCGTGTTGCCAAACGACAGCCCCAAAACATCACTGCTCTAGAGCAGATCTGCATGGAGGAATGGGTCAAAATAACAGCAACAGTGTGTGAAAAGCTTGTGAAGAGTTACAGAAAACGTTTGGCGTCCATTATTGCCAACAAAGGGTACATAACAAAGTATTGAGATGAACTTTTGGCATTGACCAAATACTTATTTTCCACCATGATTTGCAAATAAATGCTTTAAAAATCAAACAATGAGATTTTCTGTTTTTTTCCCACATTCTGTCTCTCATAGTTGAGGTTTACCCATGTTGACAATTACAGGCCTCTCTAATATTTTCAAGTGGGAGAACTTGCACAATTAGAGGTTGACAGTGACTAAATACTTATTTGCCCCACTGTACATGTTTTTTCCTCTTGTGCAGGCACAACAACGACAAGACCTTCCTGATTTGGATCAATGAGGAGGATCACACAAGGGTCATCTCCATGGAGAAGGGAGGCAACATGAAGAGAGTGTTTGAAAGGTTCTGCAAAGGCCTCAAGGAGGTTAGACTCAGTCTGCAACTGTATGTGGGAGATTTTTAGACGAGAGGACAGAAATAAACCGGAGATGAGGTGGGATTTAGTATCAACTATGTGGGCTGCCACTGTATTCAATTAGATGTTTCTCCTCTGTGCAGGTGGAGCGCCTGATCCAAGAGCGAGGCTGGGAGTTCATGTGGAATGAGCGTCTGGGTTACATCCTCACTTGCCCCTCAAACCTGGGCACCGGACTGCGGGCGGGCGTCCACGTCAAATTGCCCCTACTAAGCAAGGTAACTGTTGTGGATGACAGAATGCTAAAAGGGTCTTTTCCCTCATTTTTTTTGCTGGTTTGTTGGTCACTCCTCCAGGACCCTCGCTTCAGTAAGATCCTGGACAATCTGCGCCTGCAGAAGAGAGGGACAGGCGGCGTAGATACCGCTGCTGTGGGTGGAACGTTTGACATATCCAATTTGGACCGCCTGGGACAGTCTGAGGTAGAGGACAAGCTGACTTTAAATGTGTGAAAACATCACAATCTTCAAACTCTTCGCCACCTAAGGGAAGTGGAACACTAACATACCCCAAAAAATAGTTACCGTAATTTTCGGACTATAAGGCGCACCTGACGACAAGCCACCACAGATATTAACTGGTAACATTTTATTTGACAGCAGCATCATAAGTCTTTCATAAGACCAAATGAACCACCATGAAGCTTCAAGAAGCTTCATTGGCCAACACTGCTCCCTTGGGGGAGACAGTCAACCACTGCTTCCACCTGCTGTCAACACTGTTGTTGTCCAACATGCCTCCTAGCATGCATTGCAGCACTGCAGATGTAAATAACAATCAGAATTCATGTTCTGTGCTAATTATTTCTTCAGTTACTGTTCCAGTTGTTTCATTATTTGCTAGTTATGGAATTTGGTAACACTTTATTTGACAGTGTGCCGTAAGACTGACATAAGACAATTGTAATTATGACATGACACTGTCATGAGCATTAATGAATGACTATGACAGTTGTCATTTAGTGTCATCCAGCAAAGTATCCTACTTTTGAATGGATGTAAAAGAGCCGAGCTGGACATAAATGGAGTTAGTGACATAATTTGGCGGATGACACTAAATGACATCTGTCATAAGCATTCAGTAATGCTCACGATAGTGTCATGTCATAATTATGACGGTCTTATGACAGCCTTATGACACCGCTGTCAAATAAAGTGTTACCTATTACCTATTATTTGCGACTAAAGCTAGACAAAATGTATCTGAGTTTTCGTTGACTAAAACTAGACAAAAGCACATTTTGAAATGAATAAAATATGACTAAGAGTAATAAGTATTTTCGTCCAGAAAACTAAGATGAAAATAAAAGGGCTGCCATAAACAACACTGCTTCCAATCAAAATGGATTGAACGTCTATCGCTGTCAATTGCAACCAAACCGTTAAGATATTCCGTATAACCAATTAATCAAACTTCTGTGCAGGTCCAGTTGGTTCAGACGGTAGTGGACGGCGTCAACTACCTGGTAGAGTGTGAGAAAAGACTAGAGAAAGGCCAGGACATCAAGGTGCCCGCGCCCATCAAGCAGTTCAAGTAGACAACCCGACCCCTACATATATACATACCTCCTGGGCATACACATGCACAAACACCCCCAGCCCTGCACATAGATATATATATATAAAAAACTATATATACTAAATATCTATGTCTGTGTTTCATTTAGTGCTCCTTCATAGCTAATTTAACCCCTACGTCTCTTATTATAACAGTATAATCAACATATTAAATATTTCTGGAAAATTTCCATGGGACGTTCAATAGGATATTGTGAAGAGAAGTATCCAAAGCTAAACATTGACTTTGATGCTAATATTTTTTGTGACACCACAAACTAAAACAGCACAAAAGTAACAGATGAAGGGCTTTGATGGCCAAATAATTATTTATTTTACAGATATGCAATTAAAAAAGTGCATGGAGTGCGTGACTAGAGTTTAACATCATTAACTGCATGGATCATGATTGTGAGACACACTTTTTACTACCTACCATGACACACACCAATACATATCCATATTGTGTTTTAGCATGAGATGCCTGTCTGGCTTCTACCATATTGGCATTTCTGGCCCTCAAAATCTTTGCTGATCTCAAATCTAAAGCCATCTATCGTCATCTGCTAGTCATTACAGTGGTTAAGGAATGGTAAATGGTGTTGTACTTACCGGAATTTCACAGAGATGATGATGAAACTTTCTTGCACTAGTCCTTATTGAAAACAATACTTAACAACAGTTGACAAATACAAACATCTGCTGCAGTTAATATTTAACTTTGTTCATTCCATAAATTCCCATGGAAAATTTCCGATTAAAAAAAAAAATCCCATAATTTCGCAGCCCAACTCCTGACACTCCACAGCCACACAACCCTAATTCAATTACCCCTTTATAAGGCAACTGACAATTTGGAATAATCGCTGCCAGCGCGACCAGTCAAAATGGTTTCATGTCGTCAATGGCAGTCAATGAGTTAGCCTTATAAAGGGTTAAACTGAATGAGTTAAACGTAATGATTGAAAACAAAACAAAAAAATTCCCAAACTCAACCCTTTCCCCCCTTTATCTGACCCATTTTGGCCCCACTCCTTCCCCCACAGCATGCCAACCCCTCCCTCCTTATGTTAATGAAAATTCATCACACGGTGCTCATGCTACTCATCTCTGGAGCGGATTTGAATGTGACTCATCAAATGTAAAAGATGGTTTCTGTACCGTAAGCCAATGAAGCAATATCATAGCAGCTCATCAATGAATGTAACGCGCGTGTCTTTTAATAAACAAATCATCTATTTAACAGAAACACTGTCTCCTACTTTTATCTTATACCACATTAACAGACATTGTTGTAGAGCCTCGGCAGAGGTCCGCAACCTACTGAGTGCCTTGTTTTCGTAACGACCTTTTGTTTCCACTTATGAGACACACAATATGTTATTGTCTGGATGCGGACAACAAAACGTGCAGTGTTTTCTTTGCGTTTTTTTTCCAAGATGTGGCTCGTTGGAGGAGCTTATCGGGGAGTATGACATCAGCAATTTTACCCTCCCTTGTTCCACATATGACCGAAAAGGGAAGAAGGGTGCTGGTTGTCACGACAACCACTTCTGTGGGGCTTTGATGAGGGTAAGAAAAAACGTGAAGTCTAAAGTGCGGAAAATAATCAAGGTCACACCTATAAGTGGCTTTAAATTATGTGTGAGTCCAGTTTAATGGCAAGAATTTTAATTTAAAACCTAATCTTAACATTACCTAAATTACAGCAAATTAAAAATATGTCCATTTTCATGCTGTAAACAGATTCCAGTAGATAATATGTAAACCCGGCATCCTCAATTAGCGGACCGCGGTCCACGACCGGACCACGGCACACCTCTCTGCCGACCCAGAGCAAATGGCACTTTACAAAAAAAAAAAAAAAACACTACATTTCTATTGCTCAATTCTGTTTCATTTTTAGTCAAATATCTTCCATGTTGCCACTATTGTTGTCATCTCTATGACAACAATGCGCTAATGGCGTACCGCACGCTATTTTTAAACTGTTACGTGCCGAAGACGGCTCGCGAAGGGCGTAACATAAAACAAGCCACACAAAAGTACGAGTGGACACAAATTTATTTACAGAACAATCAAACTCCCAATGAATACGTACAGAATGCCGACGAAGCGTGACTTCAGGGTAAGCCCAGGCCAAAACAACAAACAAAAGGAACTACACTTAAACCCCACCCGCTAACTAAACCCTGATCATATAAAAGGAACAAAGAAAAGACAGCGTCTAACCTAACTTCCTACTCTATACAAAACAGGAGAAAACGTGTTGAACAGAAATGGCGACTTACCCTTACTTGCTTCAGTGCTCTTATTTACAGTGGTGAACATATACAAAACAGGAGAAAACGTGTTGAACAGAAATGGCGACTTACCCTTACTTGCTTCAGTGCTCTTATTTACAGTGGTGAACAAAAACGATCCAATAACGAATAAACACAAAAGACCTCACCGAAAAAAGCGGGAGTGTATCAAAGTAGCGATCGAATGCAAACGAGAGTGAATGGCGAGCAAATAGCTGGCGAGGAGGACCGCGACAGAATGCTATCAAATGCGACCTCCCAGAGCGTTGACAGCGGCAGGTTTAAGAAGCTTGGCGCCTTTTCCGGTGGCCAATCACCGGTGGTGACGTCGTCGGCCCGTCCTACGTCGATCAGCCGTCGTCACAGTGGGAGGGGAAGCGACCAGCTGGTGGAGGCGACGATCAGCTGACTGGAAGAATCTCAGAAAATTAACTATTAAACGGCCAGGGCCGTCACAAAAACCGTGACGTTGCATCGTAAAGCAGAAGTAAAGTAGAAGTGGGACATTATAGACCCGCCCTCGCTTAGAAACAATGTTAATGCTGCTACTTTTCTCCGGTAATCTTCCAAAAACGAACATGCTGATCACACATTGCTTTTGTGGAAGTTGAAGAAACGATTCTAGACATTATGACACATGAATGATGTTTTCTTCATACGTTTCCCGAAACAGAAAACTCGGAGGAAAAAATGTGAAGGATGAATCAACTTGCGCGGAATTTTAACGGCAGCTCGGTGAATCCATTCACATTTCACATGCAGTAAACATTTTTTTAGGTTGGCATGGCCTTTCAGAGGACAAAGAGGTAAGCCATTCTGATATTTTTAACTTATTTTTTAGCGTGACGTTGTGCCGTGCTGCTTCTGTTTGACAATGAATGACCTGAAAAGCATTAAAATGGTATCTGACTGCCAGTTATCTTTTCTGTTGTAAAAAAAAAACATTAGTAAGGGGGGTAAGTGTAAATAAATTATAGAATTAAGATTTGTGATCTACGAAAAAATTAGAAGCATTCGTTGGCTGTCACTGAGTAGAATTTACGATCGTTTTGTGCTCGTTTTTTTTCATCTTTTTCAGCCTTCGACACTAAAGCCATCTCTTTAACTGAACATTTTTATGTTCTTCCACATCTTTGCCAGTGAATTTGGCACCATGGACATCATTTTTGGAGAGAATTAGTAGGTTTAACTCTGTAGACATCTACTTCGTACACGATTTCCATTCATTTCCTATTAGGGATGTGCGTGCGTGGCGTGTCCCCCCTTAGCAACAGTAGCTAATGTCATGAATATCAATTTATGTGTTGCTTGCGGTACGCCATTGGCTGAAGAGGGCGTGCATGGATGTGCTGATTAGCTGAGAGAGCCTGCATGCTACTTGCTAGAGTGGACAGACCGCAGCAGTGTGAAACACGAGTCGCACCCAGCACTTTGCAATCCCAAGAGAAGACCGAATCTTACAAAATGGTATGCTCAAAGTTGGCCAAGAGAGGAAAAGTGGACAACGAAAATCGCCGTTCGAAAATCGCAGTTTCAATGAGGAATGGATTGACAAATATGCGTCCATTTTACCAACTGCAGGTACCAAACCTATGTGCTTAATATGCTTCAAGACATTTGCTCTGATAAAAAAAGTGAAAATGTGAAACACCATTATGTTAAAGAGCACAGCTCTTTTGAAGATAGGTTTCCTCCTAAATCAGAATTGATAAGGCAAGACATTAACAGGTTGAAGCAGTCATATCAAGAGTCAAGCAAGGTTATTGTAAAATCTATGACACAACAACAAATTGCAACGGAGTGCTCACTCAGAGTGTCGTGGGTGTTGGCCAAACATAAGAAGCCATTATCTGATGGAGAAATTTTAGTGCTGTCAAATTTATCGAGTTAACGGGCGGTAATTATTTTTTAAAATTAATCACGTTAAAATATTTTACGCAATTAACGCATGCACAGAATGACCCGTCCATACGTTGCCTCAAACAGTTTACAATGACACAGTTGTAGCACATTGAGAGTGTAAAGGCAGAGAAATGCGAGTGGACACAGACATTCATTGGACCGCGCCTTTTATTGGCATAAGCTTTGGCAACTCTTTCACAATAAACATAACTATTGTGGAAAACGACGTGGGGAAGAGTGACAGGAGACGATCTTTTTCTCAACACGCTTAATTGAACACAACGCAGAACATACTATATACCATTTGCAGCCACCACTGACAGTCATGGTTGCCCAACTTCCCATCATGCATTTGGGCGGAACAGTTAAGTCGATACAGTATCATTTAGTGAAAGCACAACAAAAATAATATTCTTACCTCTCAAAAAAAAATAATGTTCACAAAAAGAAAAGCGCTCAATGCAAAGAGAACTGGATTCCCAATCAAAATAGCTATGCAAAATACATATAAAACTTACTCAGACTTTGCCTTAGCTAGATCTCTAATTAATTTGAAACTCGCCATTGACACCTTGTGGTGTATTTAAATCACTACCTTACGTAGTTAAAGACACTGTGGAAGAACGGCAGGGAGCCCATGTGATGTCCCGCTCAGCGACGTCAACAATGGCGAGCTATTAGTTTATTTTTTGATTGAAATTTTTACCAATTTTATTAAAACGAAAACATTAAGAGGGGTTTTAATATAAAATTACTATAACTTGTACTCAAATTTATCTTTTAAGAATTACAAGTCTTTCTATCCGTGGATCCCTTTAACAGAAAGAATGTTAATAATGTTAATGCCATCTTGTGGATTGAAGTCAGTATGCATCTCCCCTAATGCAATCATGTCCATAAATAGAGTTGTTTTTCAAAGAAAACCGCTGACAGTTAGTTTTGCCTCAGATAATCATGGACTTATAACTGCCAACCAACAAGGCTCAAAACCTCCTTATCTGCACAGCATATAAGCAACGCCAGGCTCTCTGTTCAGTGTGCATTTCTCTACACAGCTTTCGTTTACTCACTGAATGCACCCAGAAATTTCTTAAATTAAAACTGCGCAGTAATGATCTCTTGCCTCCAGTCTTTTATTTAGCAATCCAGTCTAGCTGTCTCACCTGAATTGAAAATGAACATGCGGTGGACCTGAAAGAATGCCTCCAACAGGGTTTATTGTTATAATCAACAAATACAGTACTAGTGTTGTCAGTAACGCGTTAGTTAGTAACGCGTTACTGTAATCTGATTACTTTTTTCAGTAACAAGTACTGTAACGCGTTCATTTTTCTACACCAGTAATCTGATTAAAGTAAGTTTCCTTGGTGTCTCTGCGTTACTATTTTTTCATCGCCTAATAACGTATGTAAAATGAAGATTATTGTAGTCATGTACGAAGAGCATTTTGAATAGAAAATGCTAAAATAAAAGGTTCCTGGTACGTGTTTCCATGACAACCTCTTAGCTATTTCCTGTTTTGGTCTCGTGTCACATGTGTTGTGGGACTGAAGGCGTGGGGCAGGCGGGTGGACATTGGAGTCGAGTGTTGACACGTTGCGAGGGAATGTTGATCTGTGGATATCCATGAATGAAGGTGAGTATTTTCCTTCATTCTAGAGGGTATCAGCAAAAGGTTGGACTTCCTACATGCGCGGCCGCTTCGTAGCTTTGCTGTAGCAACGACGGGCAGTCATCGCTCCAAGTTGGCAAGCTTTGTTTACATCATATGCGTGTTGCACATTTATGCCGTGAGGTGAATGGTGATGTGTTCGTTTAGCATCTGTGGGATGTGTTGTAAGTCCGATTGAGTGTAAAGTGCTTAGTTGCCGCCACGTTTTGTGGCCAAATTGACTGCGTGTGTGTTGAGAGGACTACTTCCGGGTTGTGGACGCACATCCGCGCCCACCACCTTTGCAATTTTGTGCAGTCAGTTTGCATAGTTTTACATTGGCACTGATGTGCTGTTAACCATAAGCCGAAATTCAGAAGTTTTGACATCAGGCTTAATCTTAGAGTTTGCGGGGTTTAATTGGTCGGTGGAGTTGATTTCAACAAATTCCAAGCAGTTTGTCAGATATTTCTTAGTTTCAGGGCTCCGGAGTGGCTAAGCTAGCGCGAAATTCTGATATACCCCTTTAAATTCAATCATCGGAAAGTCAATTACATGTGATGACATTTTTCTGTTGTTATTCTTATGTTTAAGCGGCAAAGGGAGAAAAATGGGTAAAAAGTAACTGACAGATTACTTTTAAAGTAACTTAGTTACTTTGATAATGAAGTAATCAGTAAAGTAACTAGATTACTTTTTTGAGGCGTAATCAGTAATCAGTAATTAAATTACTTTTTCAAGTAATCTGTGACAACACTGTACAGTACTTATGTACAGTATGCTGAATGTTTATGTCCGTCTTGTGTCTTGTATTTCCATTCCAACAATAAGTTACAGAAAAATATGGCATATTTTAGAGATGGTTTGAATTGCGATTAATTATAATTAATTAATTTTTAAGCTGTGATTAACTCGATAAAAAAATGTAATCGTTTAACAGCCCTAGAAATAATAAAAGAGTGTATGACTGAAATGAAGGCAGCAATGTTTGAAGGAAAAGAAAAGGAGGAAATGACAACAAAAATCAAACAAAGCTCACTCTCAGGTTCATCAACCACAAGATGCGCTGAAGTACTGGCTGATGATGTGAGCTTTGTGACCCCCAAATGCCATTTCTCTCACTGAGCAGTGTTTTACAGTTAAAGTCAATAACTATTATATTTGCTCTTCAATGACAGAGCTTGTTATTTATGTTCTGTATATGTGAACATATACTGTACTACTTGCACATTTTCTTTTTTGTCCAGCAGTGTTTTACAGTTACAAAATGTACTGTCAGTAGTTATTGTTTGAACCTTAATGAAAGATCTTCAATTATTTAGTGTACAAGTGACAGATCTTCAATTATTTAGTGTACATGTGTAAACATTGTCCGTGCATGTTTTTGTTTTTTGGTATTTTTATTTTAATTCAAGAAAATAATTTGTTAATTTATTTTTATTTAATCAGAATGTGCATTGTATTTTTGTTTGGTCAAAAGAAAACCACCTTTACCACCTTCGACCTACTTGACCGACATTGATAAATGGACCCATCCTTGTATGCAAAAAATAATTGTGGACCTTCAAGATTTGTATTTGAGGACCCCTGATGTAAACTAAAGAAAAGAAGCAATTTTAAAAACTGGACCGCTCTGGATGAAGGAAACCTACTAATTCATTCTGAGAGCGTCCTCTGCTGGCTTTTTGGAGCACTTACAGATTTGTCAAAATTGGAAACTGCTTTATTGTGAGAATTTTTAAAGATCCACATACAGAAAAAATGAGTCTTTATGTGATGATAATTTCAAAACTGGAAACTCACAGGAATTGCAAAAGCAATAAATTTTATACAGATTTTTTTTTTTTAATGAAAACCAATGAATGCTTACTGGGCCCCAGTCGAATGGCCACCTATTGATTTCTATTCATTAGGATTGTACCATATATAATGTACTGGCAGTATGGCCCGGCATTGCTCGGGTTTGTGTAACTTGAACGCAATACAACTTAATGGCAGATAAAACATACAAATGTGTCAAATGTGTCAAATTATTGCAACCTTTATTTTATTTTTTTCAGAAAACTAGCTACCGTACTTTAACTGCTAAGATGAAAATAAGTTCAAGAGGTCCTCAAAAGCTATTTGGTCTTAAGTAATATTTAGGAAACACGTTTATTGTAGTTACATTTTGTCTCGTATAAGTATAATTTACACAAATATTTTGTGAATCCAGGTACGCATTTGCAGATAGATTTGTTACATTAATGCTACCATCATATTTTCATGTATTTTTTTTAAATTTATTATATCACATTTCTTGCGTCTAGGGCATAGGCGGAGTTGGACTTTTGGGGTGAGGGGGCACAATATGTTGATGAGGCCGAAATACAGTGTCAGCAATAAAATAAACTTACAAGAATATCTATAATAATAAGTAAAAGTCTAGTCTATTGAATCCTAGCAGCTAATTGGGGCAAAAATTAAAGTTTACTCACCAGTTTTACTGACCAGTAATAAAATGTCGGCTGCAAACGTAAATGTGCTTGGATTTAGGTTCCCACAGGCGAGAATAGTCCACCGATCCGTCTTCTTTTACTGTTCCTCGATAAATTGCATTCAGCCATTTGTTTCTCTTCCTCTCACAAGGAAGAATAAAGAACTTCAAATGCGGCTCCGAACTCTTCCTTGTGTGACAACCCGCAACACAGCAACTTCTAGTCATTCCGACGGAAAAAATACCGCAAATAAGACGAAAGTTCAACACGTTTGTATTACAATGCACGGATGTCCGACTGCCTCTATAATAAAGTCAATTACATGCAATTATACTTTTCAGCCACCGGGAGGGCCTGGCCCTCCTTGAAAATCAGCTTATGGTGTAGGGGGGCAAAAATGACAGGGAACTTATCATGAAGCCACTTTAACGGCGTAAAGGGTTTCTTCTAAGTGCAAAAGACGAATATTTTTTATAAAGCCGCTTTAAAACCCTTTAACACCTAAGCCTATTTTGGCCGAATTTGCATGCATTTGATGTTGCCTTTAGATTTAAAAAAAAAAAAAAAATTGTTCACAATGGCCAAGTTGGGTCCCTTTTTTAAGGACACCTTGAACTTCATGACCAAACTGTTGTTTTCTTCGCTGACCAATTATAATCCACATTTTGGACCCAAAAAGACAAAAAAAAATCCCAAAATCTTTTTTCAAAATTTGTAATGTTGATGTCCCATTGACAACCAAACATGCTCGACCAATCGTTTTGAAGCTTGATAATATTTATTTAACTTGTTAGGATAAACATTCAATAGAAAAAAATAAGATTTAATAGTTTTATGTTTGACAATTCAACACAAACAGCAAGTATGGTCATAGGCGTTTTTGGCCTTTACACATACTGTGGTCAAAACAGGTTATATATAGTGCAAAATAGTGAAAGAAAAAAATAATTTTTATCATCTAACACAAAAAGGGTTTGGAGGATATCCCTTTGTGGAGTTAGGTATTATACCCATCACCTTATCTAAAGTATATACGTACATGCAATCAAGCTTCTCCAACACTCATCTTTATAAAAATTGAAAAGATTATAGTGAAGAAAAAATATATATAACATTGAAAAAAAGTATTTTCAAAAATATTGACAAGTAGTTGATTTCAATTCAAATTTTTCTTTTTTTTTTTTGCGCACTCAATAAAGCTTCTGCATGAACAGGTCACGGAGCTGCGTTACACACAACGTCACACAGCCTACTCTTTCGCCGTTTGCACGCTGCTGTCACTTCTACTCGCCGAGGCGCCAACTCATCCCAGGAAAACAACAACAAATACGGCTCATCTTCTTCCTTGAGTTAATGAAATAATGCATTAGCTTGCGCTAAATTTAGTTTTAGATTCATTCTGCATGTTTCAAAGTCGCTCGCTCAATCCAACCGGCCGTTGCTTGCTTCGAATGCCTCCTTTTCCTTAGTTGGCGCCTCGCTCGGAAATTTATTAAAAATGTCCACATTCGGTTCGCCCTTCTTAACATCACAACGGCTCTTGGGATAGGTAGTCATTTGTGCTGCTTTCAGTTTTGAAAAAGTACAAGAAATGATGGAAATATGGGGATAGATAGAGATAAATACATGGCCCATGCAGCATTTTAATGCATATTTATGAGTGCAATAAAACTATAAAACTCAAATGACATTATCTCCCGTTTTTTCTTGGTCGATTGACTTCAAATAAAAACTGGTGTGGACATCAACTTCCGCACTTTCAAATGAGACCAACCAGCGGCATGTGGGTGACGTAATTACAGCGTGACGAAGCTTCAAAGACGACATGCGTAAACGCGTCGCTGCTGACACGTTCGGTGTTAAAGGGTTAACGGCGGAAAGGTTTCTTCTAAATCCGATTGACGAATTTTTCGGAATTAAAAAGTAAGCTTGAGAACAATAAACCGATACGACCGGATGTCCGGTTTTACAGGTGAGAGATACAGCTGTATCGATAGTAAAGTTACCATTCGACAGTAATTAGCCATTAAATATTCAATGAACCGATAGTGGAGATAGAATTTGGCTATCGCGAGCACAAGAATCAGCTTCTAATGCCTAGTTTAATGGATTGCTTAATATGATAATAATTTAGCTTTTACCCCACATGCTGCGCTTGTGTCATTCACCACACAGCCCATTTAGATTGTGACCACCATCGTGGTTGCTTCAACTTCTCATTCATTTCGGCAGAACCACTCGTAGTCGCCGTCATTACCCGATCGTCACGGGCGTGTCATAAAAACGCGAGAGCTAACAAAACCACTGAAATGCACGCTCCTTAGCGTTTTCTTCACAGCCCAAAACGAAACTAGTAGTGGCAACGAAGCAATATGCTAAAACAATGGACAGTTTGCGCACCACGCCAGCGACGTGCAGCGATTGATTTTCAACGCGCCCAGGAAAACAAAAGTCGGACTTTGAAGTAACAAAGGCAGCCAGATCTGTTTGCATGGGACAGAGCTACTGTGAAGTGTGAAGCGGTACAGAGATCGTGAGTTTTTAACCCTGAAAAATAACCCACTACAATGGTGGAAAGGGCGGCATATTGTTTCCACGAAACGCAGTCTACTTAAACATGAACATGGGATCAGTTGATCTTCCTCAAGAAAAATCTGCCCTTCAAAAAAGATATAGACAGTGATGAGGAATAAAAAACCGTGGAAGCACAGGCATAAGACTTTGCTGTGTATAAGGTTAAAGTAATGATTATAGACCCGTCTGTCTAAAATGCCATGTTTTTATTCCCCTAGTTATACCAGTGGTAAAGCATAATTTTTTATTTATTTATGATAACACCAGCAGGTTTATTCATTTTTTTCTAGAGCTGCTGCATATAATTAATATTTTTTGCTTGTAAGATGTTTACGTTGAAAGTTTGCACTTCAATTACTTACCTATTGTGTTCAAAACACCAGGAAATACAGTAATTAAATTACTGCACTTTATTGTTGTCTGTCACTGGAGTTTTAATTTATTATCAATCCTATCCAACAAAATGACGGTCATATAGTAAGCTTTTTTTTTTTTTTTTTTCATAAAAAAATAAAACATAACATTGGTATGAAATTTTGTTTAGTTTAATCTTTAATCTTTTTTAATATGTTTAAAATACTGTACGCACACACAAAAATGTTTACTGTCTCATCGCTTTCTCTCTGTATCGAACCGTATCGTTCCTAAACTGTATCGAATCGTATCGAATCGCTCGGCCTTAAAAATGTATCGTTTTTTAATCGAATCGTAACCTGTGTATCTAGATACATAACGAATCGGCTTCATGCCAGAGATTCCCAACCCTATTAAAAAGCACTCAAACGAGCTGCGAACCTTTGTCATAATGACTTCTGCATGCGAGTGAGGCGTTTTGATTTAATCGATCTCTGATTGGCCACTTCTCGACGAAGAGCCGGTGTGCTGCGTCCTCATTGGCTGATGCGCTTTGATCGACACGATAGCTCGACCAATGGTTGGCTGCCACAGTGCGGTAAGGAGCGGCGCCGAGGCCTTTTCCAACATCTTCCCCGCCTCCCCATTCTTTTTCTTTCGATCCTCAGCCGGGAGAAAACCACCATTACGATCACCATCTTAACAACCTCAAATTTCCGCTCCCTTGCTTGCTCACGGTTCAGTTTGCCAACCAGTTCGGACAACTTGTTTAGCCCACCCGAGTGCGATGCTGAGGCTGATTTTCCTGGCCGCGCTCGCCGGTCTCTCACGAGCAAGCGACGTGCTCGAATACACCGACGCTGACTTTGACAGCAGCATTGAAGACCAAGAACTCATCCTTGTGGAATTTTACGCCCCGTGGTGAGTCATTTGAATGACTTATATTTATTCTATGGGACCGTTTATAATGTAAACGTAAAGGCATGCGAGCCTTTTATGCATTAACTGTCTTAATTGACTGACGAGACTCCTACGTTGCGCGGTTAATTTATTTGTCCAAACGCCCATATTTGTTGAAATGACAGGTTTCAACTATGTAACCCTGATGGGAAATGTATTTATACGTAAATGACACTCGTGATAAAGTGTTAGCATGCTAGCTAACTAGGGAGAGGCGAAAGTGCAACTGCAATGAAACCCTGAACAACACACCTCCCACATATTAGGATTTCCGTATGTTGTATATGACGGCACAAAGGGAGCTTGACTGTTTATAAACGCACCCAAAACATTAAAAGCCGCTTTCTTGTCGTTTTCGCACTTTAAAGAGCGTATTTTTAACCGGAACGAGGAAGTTGGGGGCGTATCCCCTCGCTGTTGTAACGCTTTGATTGGACCGAGAAGTTTGGGTGGCTATCTCTGATTGGTTGGTGTGAAGTGTGACGTATTTTCTATGTCGTGAAACTTGAAACGTGTTTAAAAGTGAAACAAATTATTTTTGGGAATAAAGAGCTCGATCCAGCAACACAGCCTTAGCATTTAAAATAACCCATTTGAATGGTTTAGTTCATTTACACGCGTCTTGGATTTTAAGAGTTTTATCGACTCATTGGCTGCAGTTGACGGCGCTTGACGTCCAATCTTTATTTTATCCCATGATCCCATGAAGGATTGGACATCTCTCGTTGTCAATGGCAGGCGTCTAATTGTTTGCCCTACTCGAACAGAAAACTATTACTCAATACATCGAGGGGCAGTAAGCTAATGGCCTCCTCATTAAAGACTTTGTAACAGAAGGGTCATGTTTTATGTAAAAACATACTAAAACTGAGTCTCGTCTTGCCCGATTACCGAGGTGCCCTTGAGCAAGACATGGCAAATCTACAAACATTTTTGCAGTTTTCTTTTGCGAGTTGAGGTCAGTAATACGCATTTTAACTTCTTGCCTGCTTGATGTTCAAACATTCCCAGCAGAGTAAACACTTAGCGCAGTCTTATTTGCCAAGTAAAGAGCTGAACTCAAAACCTTTTGTTTCTATCATCTTCCTTTGAAGGTGTGGTCATTGTAAACGTCTCGCTCCCGAGTACGAGGCTGCGGCTACGCGACTGAAAGGCATCGTCCCCCTGGCTAAGGTGTGAGAGAGGAGAATCATCTGCTGTAATATATTTAAACTCTTCCTGCCTTAGCCATTGAAATTGCTCTGTTTTTCACCCCCAGGTTGACTGCACAGCTAACAGCCAGGTCTGTAGTAAATATGGTGTCAGCGGGTACCCCACTCTGAAAATCTTCAGGGCCGGAGAGGTATCTGGGCCTTACGATGGACCCAGATCTGCAGGTACTGTTGTACTTTTTGATTTTGGGATGAGGAGGTTGTACAACAGGGATCCCCAAACTACGGGGTGCGGGCCGGATCTCCACATTTGGTCCGGACCCCTGAACAATTTTTTTTATTTTTTTACTTGTGTTATTTTCTGGCTTTTTCTGTAAATTAAATGCCGGAAGTGATCATGAGGAGTTTGTAATTTCTACATGTCCACCAAGAGTCACAGCTAAGGTAGATAAACAGAAGTATTTAATAAAGCCAAGCGTTTTTCTACTACAGTACTTTATTCTTGTTCAAAAATGATTTGGTTGGACAGTTATGTTTAAAACTGATCATAATTATTACATTTGAAGTGCTTAAAACCATTTATTATTTTATATATATATATATATATATATATATATATATATATATATTAATTATAAAGTGAGAAAAAAACATGCCTTATATGTATCTTTCCAATGCTAAATCTGAATAAATACATTGAGCACACACACAAAAAAATAAAAATTGGGGGGGCGGGGTGCCCAACTTCGAAAAAAAACGAAGGATCACTGTACACTGTCGTCATTGTGAGTCATCCAAAGTCTTTCCAAACAGCTATTCAAGTCATCTAGTGAAAATTTCTTTAAATTTTTTTTTTTTAAATATCGCAATATAACATCGCAAACCCCCCAAAAATCGCAGCAATAGTTTTTTCCAATATCGTTCAGGCCTGTCGCCCGTTAACGCGATTATTTTGACAGCCGTAGTTATATATTTTATTATACAGTGATACCTCAGCTCACGAACATAATTGGTTCCCAGAAAGTGTGTGTAAGGCGAAAAGTTCGTCTTCCGAACATTTATTTCCCATAAGAAACCATTAAAATGAGAATAATCCGTTCCCAGGTCCCCATAAAACATAATTTTCTACTAAATAAGCCTTAAAACTACACAAAAATATACCTTATTTTATGTTTCATAAATGTGCTATTGTATTATAATTAAAGAAATAAACTGTACTGTATAATGAAGTCGTTTTATTTACCTTTGTGATGGTAGTTGATGGCTTGATGGAATGGAGTGGGAGGAGGAGGAGGGAGGGAGGGAGTTACTGTTTGGAAGGAGAGTGTTACCGGCAAACTGCACAGTTAGCGTAGACTCCACTGCTGTGCCCCCCACATGCTTTTGGTTGTTAATAAAAGTGCCCACAAAAAGCCATCCGACGCCTCTGGGTGTTTGTATGCACGCCGCCACCTTTCTGGAGAGGAAATCGGGCGAACCGAAGACAACCGACGACAACGAGCCAACGTGACTCGCCGGTCCACTTCTCACTACGGTGGGAAGCTGAAAGCACCGCCAATTACCAGTCGAGGGCGAATTGGTAACACGAGTCACCTTCCATAAGGACTGTAGGTAACTCTTTTTCGGTCCCATAATAGCAAAAGTACATTCAATATGGTCCAAAATGTCTATCAAACACAAACCACGTCCGCGCTCAACAAAAGTGAGGGAACGAACTGGGACGCCGTGAGCGTGCGTCAGCTTCTCATGGCGCTTTTCGACCGCGTGAATTGGTTCGTCTGCCGAAAACTAGTTCGTCAGCAGAGACTGTATGCTCGCGAATTTAATGTTCTTGAGGCGAAAAGTTCGTGAGCTTAAGCGTTCGTGAGCTGAGGTATCACTGTATATTTTTTAATAATTATTTTTATTTTATTTACTTTTGTTCTGTGAAGAATCCAGCAAGGGTTATTTGATTGTGACTTTCTGAAAAACAATAATTTTTAAACTTTTTTTGTTAAAAACTGACCCCGGCCCCTCATCAGAGAAGGGAAAAGTTATGTGGCCCTCACAGGAAAAAGTTTGGGGACCCTTGTTTTACAACTTCATATTTTTCAAACATGACTCAACTTGTGGAAAGTAACATGAAAAGTGTAGACTTTTATAAGCATGAGTAACTTAAAAATCACTGTTTTCGTGATGTTCAGGTCCTAACTAATGGACAGTAGCTATACCTTTTGAAACTAATTTTCATGCTTAACTCATTTACTCCCGTCCATTTTCACCAGTGCAACCCCCTTCGCGCCCAGCCGTTTTACTGGATTTTGATTGATTTTGCAAGGCCCACAGAAAATTCTGTTCTATTGCTATACAAACATGGAACCCACCAAAAGAAAGATTACTCTTCTTTCAGCAGGAAAAAAAGTTGGTTTGTATCTTTTTCGATTCTTTAGAAATCAGCATTAGAAAATAGCTTAGTTTGAGCAATTTTCCCATTTCTGATAATAAAAACCTGAGAAATTGAGCTTTTTGTGAAAGCATATATTTCAAACACAACTTTGACTTTAACACAGCTATTTTTTTTACCTTAGTTAACATCCCAAACATCTAAATAATGTTTTCCTTTTACAAAATTACAAACAACAAGACAAATAGAGCTTTTATAGCAAAGTAACAATTTATTTACACATAACTGAGAATTGACGCTGTTGTGGCCGCGACAGCCATGTTAAACTTTTCCCTCATCGCCACCTGTCTGACAAAGATGGATTCAACGGCATCATCCGCTGCACTGGTGGTCCTGGTCGTTCTGCTCGGTCGTCCAGCGCCTAGCACCCCGGGCATCCTCTCGGTTGTTCTGCTCGGTCGTCCGCCGCCTGGCATTCTGGACGTCCGTTCAGTCGTCTTCCGACGGTGCCCCGGCCGTGCGGCCCGGCTGTTTATTGCCGTTGAATCGGGTTGTGGGTCTTACCAAATGCGCTACTGCCCTCCAGTGGCCAGTTTTATTGCTTTAAAATGGATTTTCGACTTTGTGCTTTAGAGCTAAGTATAATCAGAACCCTGAGATGTCTCTTGTGGGGAAAAGACGTCTTTGGGACACTGAAACAATTAAAAATAGAATGTATTTATACGTTTTTGGGAGCAAATGAGTTAATTTAACAATATATACATTTTGCTTTCTGCTAGATGGCATTGTGAGTTTCCTGAAAAAGCAGGCCGGACCCGCCTCTGTGGAGATCGCCGATGAGGAGGCATTCCAGAAGTTTGTCGCAGATAAAGACGCCAGCGTTGTTGGTAAGTTCAAGCACTGCTTTGCACATTTAATGGTGAACAATGTTACATTTGATTAACTTATTGGACTTGAAAGCAGAAGATTTAGCAAAATGGGCACTCTTAAATACTATAATTTTCGCTCTATAAACCACTACCCACCAAACTGGTTTTGTTCATAGATAAGCCACACTGGACTATACGCCAAAGCTGTCCTCACTGTGTTATGGGATATTTGCACCAAAATATATTAATGGGTAACATTTTATTTGACGGCGGCATCATACGACTGTCATAAAACCAAATGAACCACCATGAAGCTTTGAACCAATTGGCTGCAAAGCTTCATTGCTTCAAGAAGCTTCATTTGGCCATCACTGTTCCCTTGGGGGATACAGTCAACCTCTGCTGCCAACACTGTTGTTGTCCAACATGCCTCTTAGCATGCATTGCAGTGCTACGGATGTAAAAAACAATCAAAATTCATGTTCAGTGCCAATTATTTCTTCAGTTAATGTTCGTTATTTAATTGCTATGTATGGTATTTGGTAACACTTTATTTGACAGTGGCACCATAAGACTGTCATTAAACAATCATAATAATGACATGACCATTATTGAATGCTTATAACCAGTGTTGTCACGGATTACTTAAAAAGTAATTTAATTACTGATTACTCTTCAGAAAAGTAGTCTAATTACTTTACTGATTACTTTATTATTGAAGTAACTAAGTTACTTTAAAAGTAACTTATCAGTTACCTTTTACAATTTTTCTCCTTTTGCTGCCTCAACATAAAAATAACAAACATTTCATCACGTGCAATTGAGTTTCTCACATAAGGCTTAATCTTTGAGTTAGTGGGGGGTTTAATTAGTTGATGGAGTTGATTTCAACCACCATTGACTCGCCCTAGCTTAGCCATCCTGGAGCCTTAAAACTAACAAATAACTGACAAACTGCACGAAATTTGTTTAAATAAAGTCCAACGACTAATTGAATCCCCGCTAACTCCAAGATGAAGCCCAATGTAAAAAAATTCTGAACTTCCCCTGTGAAATATAAAGACCTAGCCATTAAAATGTTGTCTATAAAACAAAAATTTATGAAATGAACAAAAATCCTACAACGTACAGTTTTCATAATGGGTCAAAATCATTTTTCGAACAGATCTTGTGACTAGCACCTTGAGACTATCCTTTGCTTTGCTTAGCCAAAACTACACCAGAGGAGGCAAGATGGATATTTAGAATTTCTTTAAACCTAAGCTTTCAAACGTTACCAACAACAACTTGGAACAGCTGATTGAAGTCGAACAGTATCAAGATGTGTGTGTGTGTGTATATATATACTGTACAGTATTGGCCAAAAGTTTGGAGACACCTTTAAAGGTGGATACTTTGAAGAATGTAGAATACAAAACCTGTTTTCAGTTATTTCACTTTTTTTGCCATTGCACATATTCGTTCATAGTTTTGATGTCTTCAGTGAGAATTTACAATAGCAGTGAAAATATATAAAACGCAAAAATTATGAAGTGTGTCCAAACTTTTGACTTTCAGTCTTCAACATGCTTCTCCCCCCAGTCCCACAAATGTAAAACTCCACCTACGATTACAAACTCTAACTATAAAATGTACATAATTACACATATTATAAAGGCTAGTTGCTGGCTGTCTCGTCACCTGTCGTCTTGTTTTGAGTTTTTTTTCGCGACGGGTTGTGCTGTAATTCCAAGTGCTTCCTTGTTGAATTGGATTTCGAGTATATAGCGGTCGACAGTCCATCTGAGCCAGCGCAGAGTTTGCAACGCACGGAGATATTTTTGTCATCTTTACTGGACGGATATGTGAACGGCTGTATCTCCAGTGAGCAAATGCAGCCGTTTGTTGTATCTCTCCGGCTCCTTTACTGTTAGCATCGTGTAGCCAGGCTATGTGGCAGACGGCGCGCATACAGCATGGTACCGCACGAGACCCGTTTTTTTCCGATCAGAAAACGTGAGATGTGATGTCACTCCCAAACTCAAATGCGGTATTTTCTATTCAAATGCTCTTCGTACATGACTACAGTATTCTTCATTCTACATACAGTATGAGGCAAAAACAAAATAGTAACGCACAGTTACTGAGGAAGCTAACTTTAATCAGATTACTGGCTTGGAAAAACTAGCGCGTTAGATTGCTCGTTAATGAAAGAAAGTAATCAGATTACAGATTACTGACAACACTGCTTATAACAGATGTCATTTAGTGTTATCTTGCAAATTATATTACTTTTGAATGGATGTAAAAGATTCAAGATGGTTATAAATGGAGTTAGTGACATAATTTGCCAGATGACACTTAATGACATCTGTCATAAGCATTCAGTAATGGCCACGATAGTGTCATGTCATAATTATGATGGTCTTATGACGATCTTATGACGCTGCTTTCAAATGAAGTGTTACCTATTAACCCAAATAAATCAACAAATAAGTCTCACTTGACTATAAGCCGCAGGATTCATAAGGAAAAAATTAGCTTCTTATAGTTCGAAAATTACGGTACAGTAATTCCACACCTCAAGGCCAGCACCCCCCCCCCCCCCCCTCCAATAACATTTTCTCCATCCTTCATACGCTCATGTATGATTTCATATTCAGTCACATGTTGACGGAAAAGTCTTGCTTGCTACGTTAGTGTCAATGGACTTAACATTTATTTTTATATTTTCTACTAACGTGCAGGTGTGGACGTAATTATTTTTTCCTGACATGTTGGGGCAGGATCCTGTTTAAAAACAAAATTTAATTTAAAAAAAAAAAACTGTTAGGTGCAGACATGGCCTAAGACAGGGGTGTCCAAACTTTTTGCAAAGGGGGCCAGATTTGGTGCGGTAAAAATGTGGGGGGACGATCTTGGCTGACATCCTTTTCGTACAACAATGTATTTGGGCAAATTTTAGCAAGCCATTCTGTGTGTCACATTTGCTTTACTTTTTTTTTTTGATTAATAATTTCAACAATCTTGCAACTAGCCTTTTTGGCGTTCTCTTTTGACTCTCGGGCTCTGGCGAAATACTGCTGCTGTGAAATTAAACTAGCTTTAAGTTGCTTCAATTTCTCGCTGCGTATCTTCTAGAGGTGTGCAAAATTTCCGATTCTTAGATTATTCGCGATTCGGCCGTGGAAGATTCGAGAACGATTCACAAACATCCAAATTCCGATTATTGAAATATGCGAAGTAAAGCGGAAGTACACAACACTCGGCGCGCCGCGCGGTCTTCGGGACGGAACGGAGCGAGGATAGCTAAACATCATGCTTCCCTCGGGTAATGCCAATGCTCAACTCACGGCTCTAGCTCAACTCTTGCAACGAGATAAAAAAACACAATAACATACCTGACTGCTGCCGAAAAGCTGCTACAAGTACATCCATATAATGTTACGGTGGATATCATTTATATAGGACTAGATGTAATATAGATTTGGTAGTGTTAGCAGCACATCTACAAAAAGATATAAACGGCCGCCATCTTAAAGCAGTACACTTCCCTGCAAAGCTGTTGTAGCGAACCTTCCAAGCAAACCTAATTAACTTTTTATCTAAAACACTCCTAAATCGGTAAAATATTGACTTGAATCTATCTTTAAAATAGTTTTAAAACTTTCACATGTCGAAAGTAGACAAAAGGGAAATTATGGAATAACGGGAGCAATTTTAACAAATTTAACGGTTGATTCACAACATTAAATTAATTGAATGTAGTTTAAAGCTGCTGATACAGAATGGGGACTGGAGTTTTTTATTTAATGTTATTTTTGTATATTTGTTTACTGCTATATGTTAACTTGATACTGAAATAGTAGTGTGGTTTAGCCTGAGAGTATTTTTGAACAATTTTGGAACTAATGTACAAAACATTTAAAAAAAAAAAAAGGAGGGGGGTGCATCAATAATCGTTTTATAATCGAATCGGAGCCTCTGAATCGTAATCGAATCGTTAGGTGCCCAGAGATTCCCAGCTCTATTATCTTCCCTGTAATCTTGTCGTACATGTAAACATGTCTTGTTTGGTAATATCGCCTCACATTGAACCCTTTAAAAACAGCGACCTTCTCTGCAAATGAGGCAGACATAGTAGTTGCGTATTTTAGTAAAGAAATAGTCCAATTTCCACCTTTCCTTGAAGCGTCGCAGTCAACGTTCTTTTTTTTTTTTTTTGTTTTGTTTTTTTTTGTTGATTGTCGCCATTTTAGAAAATTTTAAGTAAAGGGTCACACGGGGTTGTGTTGCTTAGAGTGCTGCTGTCTTTTAGTGGGTAAATTTTGTGTGTAAGCTACTTCATATGCTGATAGAACTACAGCTGATCAATTCATTAAATCTGTGTGCGGGCCAGAGGTTATTTATTTTATGACAGAGGCGGGGGGCCGGATGAAATTTGACCACGGGCTGCATTTGGCCCCTGGGCCGGACTTTGGACACGTCTGGCCTAAGACTAAGTAGTTGCTGAAGTTGCATCATGCATCCACTAGATAGAGCTGTCCAAAAGGGAATGTCATGCCGTAATTAATCAATGTTGACCCATCTATCGGGCACATTAGATTATATTTCTTTTGAGAACATTGAAGTCTATGGGTGCGTCTTTATAGTGTGGAAAATAAGGTGTATAAATAATTATTGCGTATATTAAACTATATATACACACTGTTTACACTGGCTAATTTTATGTTGCAGAACTACTTGATGCATTTTTAAACATTTGTCGCAGGTCAATATAATGTCAATTTAAAAATAAAGTGAGTGGATGAGCGAGAGCTGTCATAACTGCTGTACAATTTTCACCAAATAATTTTATCTTTGCCTATCGATATTGTGATTTATAAAAAAAGACCATGCCGTGATCATTCCCCCCCCCCTATATCCCACAGAGCTGACTGCAATGATAAAGACATTAAAATACAGTAGCGTACTGCTACCTTAAGTGTTCAGAACAAATTATTTTATTGCTAAAGCGTACCTTTAGCATTGCACCCGCCATCGAAAGAGGAATAATATTAACATGATGCAATTAAAATTTATTGACTAAGTTAAATTGTTTGAAATACCATTTCTATCTCGAAGTTGCTAGCTTAAAAAATGAAAGTAAAACTTTGAAGCCATTTAATGCCGGAATTTCCTGTTTTTGTTCCCTTCCCCTCCAGGCTTCTTTGCTGACAGCCAAAGCACAGCGTATGCAGAGTTTCAGAAGGCTGCAAGCGACCTGAGGGAGAATTACCGCTTCGGCCACACCAGCATAGAGGCGCTCCTAAAGAGTCAAGGCGTAGATGGAGAGTGAGTGTGCCGCTTCCTTCGGCTGAACTGGTTTTCCAGGTTATCAAAAATGGTGAACTGTACTTTAAAGTTTTGTTGTTGTTTTTTTACCTCCAGGGGTGTCATCCTATTCCGCCCACCAAGACTCAGCAACAAGTTTGAAGACAGTTCGGTCAAGTTCAGCGAGGGGTCGTTAACAAAAAACAAAATCAAGACATTTATTAAGGAGAATGTGTAAGTGTTCTCATTTTTGAAAGAGTTCAGAATACCTTAATCATTCCTATGTGTACACTGAACTACTACCACTTGTTTTTCCCCTCACTCAGTTTTGGAATCTGCCCCCACATGACTGATGACAACAAAGACCAGCTGAGGGGAAAAGACCTGATGGTGGCCTACTATGATGTGGATTATGACAAAAATCCCAAGGGTTCCAACTACTGGAGGAATAGGTACATTAGCACTAGAAAACCCAACATGTTTTTGGCCTACAGAACTGACCAGATTGGAGTCGGATAAACCTTACAATTTTGGAAAGCTACAATTAAATAAGAATTAAAATAGAAAATTATAAAAAGAGGTACGGTGACATACGATCGCTTCGACACATGATCTTTTCGACATACAGTGCCCTCCATAATTATTGGCACCCCTGGTTAAGATGTGTTTTTTAGCTTCTAATATTTTTTTTTTATTCAAATAATGTGGGACCTTAATGGAAAAAAGAGAAAAATCCAACCTTCAATACAAGTGCATTTATTCAGTGGGGAAAAATCCCACATAAAGAAATATTATTTGACATCAGAGAATGTGTGTCACAATTATTAGCACCCCTGGTGTTAATACTTTGTACAACCCCCTTTTGCCAGCAAAACAAGGTCTGGGACTGAGATGGCCATGGGAGGAGCTTGATTTTATGTCTGGTGAACCATTTCTGTGTAGATTTGGCCATATGTTTAGGGTCATTGTCTTGCTGAAAGACCCAGTGACGACCCATCTTCAGCTTTCGGGCAGAGGGCAACAGATTTTGATTCAAAATGTCCCGGTATTTTAAAGCATTCATGATGCCATGCACCCTGATAAGGTTCCCAGGGCCTTTGGAAGCGGAACAGCCCACAAGAAAACAATGCTTTTTAAGTATGAGAGGGAAACACATGATAAAAGTATTTTGAGGCAATGAAAAGGTAATGAAAGACTCAATAAAATCAAATAGTAATTACTCACCACTTTTAACCGATGTGCGCATGTGTTGGACGTCTCGTCGGGTAGAAGGAATTGGAGCTGGAACTGGTGACAAAACTCTTGAGTGTCCACTGCGCGGATAAAACATGGCGCCATCCGTAGGTCAAAACAAGTAATGAATATTGTAGATTTTTAAATCAATGACAATATTTTATGTGTTTATAATAACATATTTTAGTAAAAGGAACAATTGTGGCTTATTAGAGCCTTTAAGTCTCTTAAGCCTGAGGTTCCCTTTTAGGGGATGCTTTCCGTTAGCATGCTATTGCAAATGTGAATGCTGTGCTCACGCCACGAGTTAGATTTAGTGTGATGATCACTCACAGACCTTTAAAAATTGCATATTTTCTTTTGCCAATATAAGAAAACAAATATAACTGTTTCAAAACAGTCACTGTGTGGTCATTATTTTATAATGCTCTTTCCTTCTAAATGAGTAAATTCAGTCAGCTAATTCTTTTTTAGTGAAAGCTTCCATTCAAACTTAAACCTTGTGATTTTGTTTTATAAACCAAAATATTGCTGGTTTTTAATTTTCGATAAATTGGATTTTAATGGTATTTTTACAATTTTTAGAGACTAAAAATGGAAATGATTTGTCAACATTTAAAGCTTTAACTTTTCATTGAGTCTCCTGTGTGTTTCCAGAGTGATGAAGGTCGCCTAAAAATGGAAATGATTCGTCAACATTTAAAGCTTTAACTTTTCATTGAGTCTCCTGTGTGTTTCCAGAGTGATGAAGGTCGCCAAGAGCTTTGTAGACCAGGGCAAGAAGCTCAGCTTCGCCGTGGCTAACAAGCTGTCGTTCAGTCACGACTTGTCTGAGTTTGGTCTGGATAGCGCCACTGGAGAGCTCCCCCTGGTGGCCTTACGCACTGTCAGTGGTGACAAATACGTCATGACCGAGGAGTTTACGTAAGTTTAGAGTAGAAACCGTTTGTTTTCATGCCTGCTGCCTACTATTTATTTTTTTTGCTCTTTAAAATAGTCGTGACGGAAAAGCGCTCGAGAAGTTCTTGCAGGATTACTTTGACGGCAAACTGAAGCGTTACCTGAAGTCTGAGCCTATCCCGGAGAACAACGACGGACCCGTAAAGGTGATCTTGAAGAACTCTCATTATTAGATTAGTTATAGACTTTGCATAGCATTTGTTGATTAACATGAAGAGGCCTCATCATATCGCTCTCTCTCCAGGTTTTGGTGGCCGAGAACTTCGATTCCATCGTTAACGACGACAGCAAAGACGTGCTTGTCGAGTTCTACGCCCCGTGGTGCGGACACTGCAAGAGCCTGGAGCCCAAATACACGGAGCTTGGAGAGAAAGTGAGGCCTCAAAATTGTATCACTTAAAATGCTCAAATGATTCCAAATTTTGGATTCCTTTGCTTTCACTTTAGCTTGCCAACGATCCCAATGTAATCATCGCTAAGATGGACGCCACGGCGAATGACGTGCCCTCGCCTTATGAAGTCAGCGGGTGAGTCCAAAATTGCAAACGGCTTCAGTACAATAGCGAAGTTGTGAATAACTATTACCTACATTGCATGTCATACCAAACCTCATAACATGTCGGTGCAGTCATAACCATAAGGCGCTCTTCTGTTGTTGATAAAATCTTCTCTTCCTTCAGATTCCCAACAATCTACTTTTCACCAGCTGGTAGTAAGATGAACCCAAAGAAGTATGACGTAAGTATTCCAGAAACGACAAATTGCCAATCTGTTTAAGTCGGGTCTAAATCAGATCATTGCGATACTTTGTAGCCCAAAAGGTTATCGATATGCTCCGACCGCTTCCATTAGAATAGTGTCTGGGTTAGCTCACTGGCTGCCGTTGACGGCGCTAAACATCCAAATCATTTTGATCGGAGTGGACGTCTAGCGCAGTCATTGGCCCTGAAACCAGAGCATTCATAGCCAGTCTTTTGTGGGCATTTACAGGTTACTTTCTGTTCATTTTAGGGCGTTTACAGGTTACTTCTTGTTGATTTTGAGTCACTTCCTGTTCAATAACCCAAAATTAACTCATTACCTGGCATTTGCTGCCACTTAGGGAGGAAAAGGTTATCGATATACGCCCACCAAGAGTCGATATGATTTTAAAAAGTGTCACTGTTTGGGGGGGAAAAAAGGAACCAACAGGATGCTACTAAATTCTTTCATTAGAATTTAGTGTCATTTTTATGATCGATCGATCGGGTCCGATCACGTAATTTTCAAAGTACCGGAATCTGCCAAAAAAAATCGGACATGCCTCTTTTTAATATATATATATATATATATATATATATATATATATATATGTAAAATTGTTTTCTAATTGTATTTAACGTTACAGACATAATGTGTTACTTTTCCAGGGTCTTTAGTTTAAGCTTAAGGTAGGGTTATCAAATTTATCGCGTTAACGGCGAGAATTAATATTTTTTACATTTATCACGTAACAATATTTAACGCAATTAACGCATGCGCTGCACGACCCACTCACGCATTGTTGCGTATAATCTATAATGGCGCCGCTTTACCCATACAGTATATAAAGCTAATAGGCAGCGCAAAATGAGTAGAGTGAATTTTGGCAGCCTTTGGAGCCTTTTTTTAAATGGCTAAAGCCTTACAATCCCTCTCCCAACGATTAGAACAATAGTGGGAAGCAATGTGGGGAAGAAAGGTTGTGGTTGATCTTTTTCTTAACACCCTATGCTATTTCCCAACGCAGAGAAGATATATCAATTGGTACCACGACGCACAGTCATGGTTGCACTTCCCATCATGCATTTGGGCAGAAGTTAAATGGCTACAGTATCATTTACTGAAAGCTCAACAAATACACTAGATGGCAATATTTAGTCACAATATACAAAGTCACATTTATCCTTTAAGAATTACAAGTCTTTCTATCCGTGGATCCCTCTCACATAAAGAATGTTAATAATGTAAATGCCATCTTGAGGATTTATTGTCATAATAAACAAATACAGTACTTATGTAATGTATGTTGAATGTATATTTTCGTCCGAGTTTTATTCATTTTTTTCTTAATGCATTGCCAAAATGTATGTGATTGGGAAAAATTATCGGGAATGATTGGAATTGAATCGGGAGCAAAAAAAAGCAATTGGATCGGGAAATATTGGGATCGGCAGATACTCAAACTGAAACGATCGGGAGCAAAAAACATGATCGGAACAACCCTAGACTTAACGATTAATTAGATAAATGTCAAACTAACAATTTTTTTAGGCATGTTTCAAGTTGGAATGAAGTCAAAATGGATGACTTTTTCCTTTAAAATCTTTATTACAGCTTCCTGAATTTACTGTAGTGTGCAATTGTACTGTTTTAAGTACATAAAACTTGTTAAGGTTTTTAATAAAGGTTCTGAGTATAACACATAAAAAAAATTCTTGGAACACAAATAAGACAAAAGTCCTGTTCATTCAAATAAAAAGTGCTGCTGATTGAAATTTCTTGTGGACAAAGCACTGATATAAATTGTGTCAATGACTCATTTACAGGGTGACCCCAAAAAAAGTTTACACTGCCATAATACAACTTAAATGCCATGTTTATTCAACTTAGAATTAGAATTTAATCACAAATTATACATTATTGTAAAGAACATGTACAGTACACTCTATTTTTCAATGTGTCCTCCCTTAAGTGTCACAACAGCCTCCAGGCGCCTGCGGAACGCTTGACAGGTCTTCTTTATGTAGGATGCTGATCTAATGTAGGATGCAAGATCTAATAATGGACCTCTCCAAGGCTGCCACAGAAGTTTGTGGCTTCTTACAGGCACTGTCCTCCACAGTTGCCCATATGCTATAATCCAGGGGATTGAGATCTGGACTCTGGGGTGGCCACATATCACCTTGTCAATCAACTTTTTGGTCCGCACAGATCGTCACTTCCAGACCCAGGTTTTCGTGAGGCTGTTCCAGTATCTTTCAGCTTCTTTTTAACTTTGTAGACTGCACATCTGGATATTCTCAGATTTGCTGCAATCTCAGTAGGTGTCAGACCGGCACGCAGCAATTCAGGTACAGCTAAGGTTTTCTTCATTTTCAGCAGAAGCACAGGAATTGTAGAGCCGAGAGATTACCAGCTGCATTGAGTGACCTTAATGAATCACTTAAGCATGACAACCTATTTAGATATGTTTCAATGGCTTTTAAACAAGCAGTCAACTGAGTGTAAACTTTTTTTGGGGTCACCCTGTATTCAAACAACAAACTCGAAACGCAGAGGCAGACTGAAATGAATCAGTTTATCAGTTTTTCATAAATATGATATAAATCAAATTTCAAAGCACTCTTGTATGACAATTTACAGTTTGAATTGGAGCCGGTGTTGAAAGGAGACTAAGCTGTTATAAGAGCAGGTTTATGTGTGTGGTTTCTTTATAAAAAGAAATTAGACAATTTTACGATCTAACAATAACTTAAGCGCTAATATGCTTCTCCTAAACACAATACAAACGGACACTTGCACTGATTAGTATAATCGCTAACTAGCTTAGCGCTCCCTGCTAAGTAAGGCAAGGCAAGGCAAGGCAAGGCAAGGCAAATTTATTTATATAGCACAATTCAACACGAGGCAATTCAAAGTGCTTTACATCACATGAAGATCATAAAAATCACATTTAAATCAATACAGCGTAAAAACCAAGACAAAAGATCGCACTTAATCACAGAATAAAAATAAATACAAATAAAACAAAAATACAACAAAAACTATTACTCCTAATAATAATTGAAATCAGCAATGGAGATAAGCACAAGAGGAACAGAAAGCAGGTAGATTGAAATATATAGACAGTTATGGATATGCAGTGCTAAACAAAAGCGTTTTTAGCCGTGATTTAAAAGAGCTAACAGTTTGAGCATACTTCAGAGGTTCGGGAAACTTGTTCCAGAGGTGAGGAGCATAGTAACTAAATGCTGCCTCACCCTGCTTGGTTCTTGTTCTTGGAACATGCAGAAGACCGGTTCCAGACGACCTTAGGGGTCTAGATGTCTCAGTAGTAACATCTTATCAACAAATGATACAGTTGGCTTCATTTACTCACCTATGACGGAGTTACGCTGGATCCAACAACACAAGACAATCTAATTACGACACTTCGTAAAGTTATTGCAGCAGCAGTAGTGAACTCTTTCTTGTTCCAATCAATGGCGCGTGCGCAGCCTCAAATTACACACAAACAAACAGGCATTAAAATGGGCCAGGTGTTAAAAAGGTGAGAAGGGTATGGAGGAAATATGTTCCGGTACACTGTACAACTAGGGCTTTCCCAAACGACTAGTTTTCCCCCGATTAGTCAGCTGAGTATTTTTACGATTAGTCGACTAATTTAATATTATATATTATTACAATTTAGCAATGAAATTTTTGATGACCTGTTCACAAAAAAATTTTGGGAACATTTAAATTCTTTAGTAAAGTAGAAACAAACACCTAAATAACAAATCACAAATAAACAATGCGGTCAAATGCTGATAGCATTAACAAGTGCAAAATAATGGAATGTAAATAGATTCAGAACACTGACTTTGCCTTTCCTACATGATTCAAAACAATTCTTAAAAAAATATGTCATTAATATTATAGTATACTACCGTATTTTTCGGTCTATAAGTCGCACCTGAGTATAAGTCGCACCTGCCATAAAATGCCCAACGAAGAGGAAAAAAACATGTATAACTCGCACTGGAGTATAAGTCGCATTTTTGGGGGAAATTTACTTGATAAAATCCAACACCTAGAGCAGATACAGTGGGGAGAACAAAACCCATTGGCAGTGTATCAAATACTTGTTCTCCCCACTGTATGTCATCTTGAAAGGCAATTTAAAATAAAAATAAATCGAGAACAACATGCTGAATAAATGAACAGTATGATAATGTTACATGATGCACGAACAACAAAATGCGAACGTGGCCGGTATGTTAATGTAACATAGCTATTAAGAGTTATAGCATAAAGAACATGCTAACAAGTTTACCAAATCATCAGTGTCACTCCAAAACACCAAAAGAACATGTGAAATGATATAAAAATGTGTTAATAATTTCACACATAAGTCGCTCCTGAGAATAAGTCGCACTCCCAGTCAAATTAGGGAAAAAAAACTGCGACTTATAGTCTGAAAAATACGGTACTATGTATATATAATCATTTCCAATCAGTTTTTTCATAAAGGGTGTCATTTTAAAGCTATTCTTAGTGTAGAATCTGAATTCTGAAGTATGTGGGATGAACTCCAGAAATCCTTATTTATATGACGAACATGACGTCCTTTTATTTTGAAACGTACGTTGCTAAACCACTAACGTAAGCTTTACGCTCTGCAAAAAAAGCTTTTTGTCATTGCATGTGGTGTCAGTAATTTTTTTTTCTTTTTTTTCGTTTGTAAATGCCATTAACCAGCGATTTTTCATGTTTGAAGTGTCACCTTTTAACCACAAGCTTGCGTTTTGGAGAAGACTGCCAATATTTTATAGCAGGCTAAAATAGGTTGTCTTTTTTTCCCCCCATTAGCCTCAATGTAGCAATGCTAACGTTTACAGTATTTAATAGAGGTGGGATTCTTTGGGCACCTAACGATACGATTACGATTCAGAGGCTACGATTCGACTAAATCGATTATTGATGACACCCCCGCTATTAGCTGCTTTTAATGTTTTGTACATTAGTTACAAAAACTGTATTTAAAAAAAAAAAAAAATTAAAGCCTCGCAGGCTTAAATAAACGACTATTTCAGTATCAAGTTAAAAACAATAAATAATATACTCAAATCCCCATTCTGTATCAGCAGCTTTAAACTACATTCAATTATTTTAATGTTGTGAATCAACTGTTAAAGTTGTTAAAATTGCTCCCGTTATTCCATAATTTCCCCTTTGTTTACTTTTGACATGTGAAAGTTTTAAAACTATTTTAAAGATATTGAAGTCAATATTTTACTGATTTAGGAGTATTTTAGATAAAAAGTTAATTAGGTTCGCTACAACAGCCTTGCAGGGAAGTCTACTGCTTTAAGATGGCGGCCGTTTACGCCCGCATCTAGCTCTCTGTACATGTGCTGCTAACGCCACCAAGTCTATTTTGCATCTAGTCCTATATAAATGATATCTACAGTACCATTATGTGGACGTACTTTGTAGCAGCTGTCGGCAGCAGTCAGGTATGTTGTTGTTTTTTTTATCTCGCGCCATGAGTTGAGCTAGAGCCGTGAGTTGACAATTGGCATTTCCCGAGGGGCCGGGTAATGAACATTCGTTCATTCGGTGCCACCCTCTCAGTTGAAACGGATTGGACGTCTACTAGTGATAAGCTCATAAATTCACAGCAGGATTAAAATAACTTGGTTTTGTCGATTCTCGTTACCCATGCATCGACAATTGTTGTATCGTGTGATTGTTACCGTGATATACCCAGAGGTTCCCACCCCTAGTTTTAAATCTGACATGCAGTAGTAAGATGTTAGTCGCTAATGCTATTTTTTTTTTTTTTTTTCTTCATCTTCCAGGGAGGTCGTGAGGTTAAAGACTTTATTTCCTACCTGAAGAAGGAGGCGTCCAACCCCTTGGTGATGCAGGAGGAAACCAAGAAGAAAAAGAAGAGGGGCGGTGATGATGGTGACCTATAAAAGGAAGAGAAAAAAAAGTCCAAAGCAGGAATTGGACATTTCTGCTGTAAGTTTTGAATTCATTTCGGGGTGGGAATCAACGACAGAAGTAAATTCGATTCCGCTTTCTTAGTGAACTATTAAATGCTCTGAAACTGATTAGGTCCTCTGGCAATACTGTGGAAGAAGAGCTGAGTTTTCCAAATTTATGATTTTTGTTTAATAAAAAAAAAAAAAGCCATCTCTTCTTCACACCATGGCTGATGTTGCACTAGGGCCACACAGCTTTCAACATCATCTGCCGCTCTTGTTTTTGTTCTACTTGTTGTCACATGAGAGGTTACGTTAATGATGAATTACTCCTTTTGGTTGTCTGTTTTTGTACATTTGGAAGGATTGTGAAATAAAAAAGGCCCATAAGACCAAAACAAGTTTTTTTGTATGTGAAGCTATACTAGTTTAACTTCATTGTGATGCCATCTTGTTTGTCAAGTATTTCAATTATTAGTATTTACTTTAGTTATTGATCGCTGGTTTTTTCATTAGGTCTGATGCATTTGTTCAGGTAAAATGTGAGTTTTTTTTTTTTTTTTTTTTTTATTTAACTAAAGCATGTTGCACTCTGGGTCACGGAACCACTATGGTGGCTGGACACTACCCCAGATACTACTGCAGATAGACCGATTTTCGGCGCCGATATTTAGAAATTTAATGTGAATTGGCCTTTTTATTTTAATCTAACTGGCAGATACAAAAAAATCTATTTAAAACTGGGTTATTTCGGCTAAGGCGCAGCCGCACAGCTGTCTCCTACACAGTGGCGGACCTGGCAGTTTTGGGGCCTAAGGCGAACATATCCAGGGGCCCTCTTCATGGGTCAGGGGTTAAAAAGGTGAGAAGGGTGTGGAGGAAATATATTCCGGTACACTAGGGCTGTCCTGAACGACAAATTTTCTCCTGATTAATCAGTAGACTAGTTTTACGATTAGTCGACTAATAATTTTCTTTTTTTTTACTAATTTAGCAATGAAATTTTTGTTGACGCTTATTAATTCACAAAACCATTTTGGAACACTTTTTTTAATTAAAGTACAAATAATCATGTAAAAACAATAATCATAAATAAACAATGAGGTTAAATGCTGATAACATTTGCTAGTGCAAAAGAATGGAAAGTAAACAGATTCAAAACACAGATTTTGCCTTTCCAACATTATTCAAAACAATTTTAAAAAAATCTAGCATTATTATTATAGTACTAGTATATATAATAGTAGTATAATAATCAGGGGTGAAAGTGGGCCAGAACGGTCAGGAACGCAGTTCCGGTACAGGACTCAGGGCCGGAACGCAGTTCCGGTACAAGGTGCTTTGATTCCGAAAATATTACAGCAACTGTCAATATGTTAAAAAAAAAAAAAAATGCTAAGCTGCCACACATGCATTTCAGCTCCAAGAAGAAAAAATCTACCAACATCAGATTTACATTCACAAGTGTTAACAACAAGCATAATAAAGTGCTTGTGTAGCGTAATCCGTTTCCATTGATATTTATTATTGATTTTATTCCATGGACAGCATGGAGGTTTCCCCAGCTGCTGCAGTTATCTAAGTCTGACAATGATGAGTCATGTCAATGTGCGAATGAACGCAGCAAAGCAAAACGCCTGGACTCATTTATCCGTTCAATTGGCTGACATACTGACGTGATCAGCAGAGATGGTTAGCTCTGATTGGTTGCTCTGATTGGTTCAAATGTGCATGTTTTCTGGAACAGAAAAAAAAAGCTTGAATTGATGCGACAAAAAAAGGGCAATGCAATATAAAATGGATCATTCATTTCCTTATGATTAAAAAAAAAAAAAAAAAAAAAAAGTCTTATGTTTGCGCAGTCTTAAAAATATATTCCATGTAACTCTGCATAATATAAGTCATTTGTACTTATTTTCCTGAATGAATGTTACTTATATCTTCATTATTAAAAAAAAAAAGTAAATGTTTACATTAAATTCAATTTTAATATATATGCTATGTTCATAAGTAGTTAAAATTGAGATTTTGCATTTAGTATATGAGGAAATGAGGGGAAATAAACATTAGGAGATGGAGGTTGGGGCTATTGTTGTTTTTAACTTTTTTTTGCAAATCATTGAAAAAAATACAGTTTTGAATAAAGAAATAAAATTTCTGGCTCCGTGACAACCTTCATGTCGGGGACTTCCGGCAAGAAATTCTAGCCCATTTCACCCATGATAATAATTATAATAATTATCCATTGCCAATCATATTTGTCATACAGAGTGTCATTTGAAAGCTATTCTTAGTGTGGAGTCTGTATTCTGTAGTATTTACTTAACATATTATAATATTCTGAAGTATGTGGGATTAACTGCAGAAATTGTTATTTATACGACGAACAGGACATGCTTTTATTTTAAAATGTTCACCGGAGGTACATTTGCTAAACCGCTAACCAAAAGCTTTACACGCCGTAAAAAAACATTCTTCGTCATTGCTTGTGGTGTCACTAATGGATTTTTTTTTTTTTTTCGTTAGCAAATGCTGTTAACCAGCTGTTGAGTGTATGACTGTACTGCATTGTTTCGCCACAGGGTGTGCTGTCATGTATTTTATGTTCGGTGTGAAGAAGAAAGTCAAAAGAGGCATTAGCGGCCTGTTCTAAACTTCTCCCTCACTGCACTTTGTCTCTCATGAAGAGCACATTCGCTCATGTGTTCGAAATAAACGAAAGCTGACGTGCAAAGTGGCAAGTGAGCTATAAAAATAGCGAGCTTAGTGACGTGAAAAACGCGGAAGAGCTAAGTGAAGCTAACGAACAGCTAAGCGGAGCTAAGCGATGCTAAACGGAGCTAAGCGAAGCTAAACAGCGCTAAATGAAGCTAAGCGACTGATACTCAGTCCGTCGTCGCGGACCAGTCCATTTTGGTGCGTGTGTGTGGGGGAGAGATAATATAAATGCAGCATTCAAATGGCTTTCTTTTTTGTATTGTTATTAGTTTGTTTGGTATGCTGACATAATTATACATGACAAATAGTTGGGGGTGCTGCTGGCTCCGGTGGCCCAAGCCGGCAAGGGCAGCTGGTTGTGGGCCCCCTACTGGTTAGGGGCCTAAGGCGATCGCCTACTTCGCCTGAATAGTAGATCCGCCTATGCTCCTACACTAATATTCACCCCGTCCTCTGATTGGTTAAATGGATGGTAAAGCAACACGTCACTTTTGCTCATTAATATTCATGACGTTAGCAATTGTGGCTAAGCGGGTCAACCTCCCGTTTGTCCCCAAAAGTAGATGAATGGAAATAGTTTACGAACGAGAAGTTTACTGAGATAAACCTACCAATTCTGTCAGAAAATGATGTCCCTGGTGCCAAATTCACTGGTAAAGATGTGGAAGAACGTACAAATGTTCAGTTAAAGAGATGGCTATAGTGTCGAGGACTGAAAAAGAGCCGAGCCGACCTAAGCTTAGCCTTAGTTTTTTTGTCAACACCTTTTTCCTTATGCCACTGACAATGACGTTCTCCTGTTTCAACAATCAATCCTTTACCACCATATGCCCGGTCTTATATATATTATATCCTCTGGTTGTCTTACGTCTCTGACCCTTTTTGGGGGCAATTTACATTGCTATTTTTGTGTAGCGATCGCAAATGCTACTCGGTGTCAGCCAACGCCTTTAAGTTTCTTTCAATTTTTTCATTAATAACCAATCTTAATTCTATAATTTATTTACACTTTACTAAAGTTGTTGGTTTTTTTTGCAACAGAATAGGTAACAGTGGCAGTCAGATACCATTTTAATTTTTTTCAGGTGATTCATTGTCAGACAAGCAGCATGATAAAACGCCACGCTAAAAAATAAGGAAAAATATCAAAATGGCTTACCTCTTCGTCCTCTGAAGGACTATGGCCCCCAACAAAATGTTTACTGCATATGAAACGTGAATGGTTTCACCTTGCTGGCGTTAAACTGGTCTTTTGGACATCCACGCAAGTTGATCCATTCTTCACATTTTTAGTTTTCGGTTTCGGGAAACGTATGAAGAAAACATCCTTCATATGTCGTAATGTCTAGTCGTTTCTACAAGTTCCATAGCTGCAGTGTTTGATCGGCATGTTTATTTTTGAAAGATTACCAGAGAAAACAGCCAGAAATATAATGGATTGTATGCCAGGGCGTGTCTATAATGTCCCACTTCCGCGTTGCAATGGTGACGTCATGATCTAAAAATAGCATTGGTGCGGTACGCTATTGCGCCTCTCCACCTTTTTAAGGTCCTCAAAGCGCATCACACTACATCCTCATCTACCTACTGGTGACGCAGCACAAGGAGCAAGGTGGGATTTAGTTTCTTGCTCAAGGATACTTAGACGAGGTCATCGGGGTGTTTCTTTGGAAAATTTTCAGCTATTTAACCATTTATTCAACTTTGTAAGAGATGTTTCTTGGAAGAAAATTGAAGCACTCCTGGAGCTATTTTCCATTTGTGTGATTCAATAAACATGCTTTAGGCATTTCGATGAAGTTCAGTGATTGCATTATTCAATTTCTTACGCCAATTTTTACACTTACTGTAAATGAATGTCGGCTTCAAAAAATCGATTATCGGCCCCGCTTCTAGTAATTTGTATCGGTCCTGAAAAACCTGTATCAGTGGATCTCTAGAATTGACTTCCATATAAATTTTTGTAAATTGTTCTTGCGGTAATTGTGCCGTTCAACATATTTTGATGATCCTAAATTACCTAAACCAGGAAAGACCTTTGATTAGTCTCTTCTATTAACTGTATTTTGAATCTCAATGATTTTAAAAGTCCCTGCATTGCATATTTTTAGCAATAATTTGACATGCACTTGGAAATTGATCCCTCCAAAGTGGTTCGAAGGTCTGATCAGAATAGACTGAAACTCACAAAAATACAATTTTCAAGGCTAGATAGCTAGAGGTGGGATTGGCGGTGTAAGTAACTGGTGGCCATGTTGCGGAGCGCTACCGCAGTAGTTTTTCTCTCCACTAAAATACCATTAACCTCAAATATTCACTGATTTATAAACTGCTCTATCAAAAGTATTGAGATACTTTATTGATCCCCCTCGGGAAATTTCTGTGTCCTTTCACAGCAGATGGGTAGAAAAATATGACATGGACAATACAAAAATATCGCGGGCGGCATAAAATATTCAATATATCCAGTGGTCATTATAAAATTTGACTGCAACGGGGGGGAAAAACGATCTCTTAAAGTGCTCTGTCTTGGAGGACAAGTCAAGAAGACGATCAGACCTTTTGCCCCACATTGCTCCTGGTGCTGTGTCATCAGTAGGTAGATGGCAATGTAAAGCGCTTTGAGTACCTTGAGAGGTAGAAAAGCGCTATACAACTATAACACCATTTACCGTTTTGTGGGCAACCAGAATCTCATTGACAGGGTGCCTTGAGTTCCTCCCCGGACACTTTTCCACCATTGCCTCTACCATGTCTTGTGGACCCCCAACCACTGACCTACTTCTGATCACCTTGTCAAGTTTGTGACAATTTGTTTGAACACGTGATGGCCCCAATGAACAGCACCATTTAAATGACAGCATCAACAACAGAATGATGAAACATGACCAAATTTGAAACAACAAAGGACTTCAGCCTTCTTAGAAGAAACGTGTCTGTGATTCAGGCTGGATTTTGAGGATTACATTCCTAAGTATGCAGTAAGTTACTAGTATAGCTCTGAATTTTATGACAAACCAAGCAGTTTGAAAATCGGTTGAAATTGAACAACCTACAGCTATAAAATACACGCTCAATTGATTATAATGGTGTTTCCTTAGCCAATGTCCCGTTGTAAAATGGCCGATGAGGGACGACGTCTGTCCACGTTGATCATAGTGCGCCCATTGCGATGAAACGTAGTTTACGCGTCTTCATCTAATTGGGTAAAAATCAACCAATCACACAAGGCGCTCTCATGACGTCACGGCTACGTGGCCTTATCCGCTGCGCAGCCGTGAAAGTGTAGTCCGGCCGACTAATCACAGTCCCTCACCCAAATATCGAGTGCCTTCCCCTGTCTTCCTACTGAAGTATAAAACGAGCAGGGTTGTCGGTGCGCATTCTGGCCGCTCTGTCTTTTCGTTGATGGTTAGACTCTGCGAGAGGAGGATGAAGTTCATCTTGGCCGCCACGGTCATCGTGGGCTCCTTGTTTTTCCTCGCCTTCCCCAATGGCTCATTGGCGGAGGAGAAGAAGAAAGGCTCCAAAGTAACCGCCAAGGTGAGTTGATAATTGATAGAAACGGAATGCTACCGCGGAGCTAAAATGCTAACAGGCTAATGCTAAACTACTGCTGAGCCACGTCATAGCACAGCTTGCTAGCTTGCCTTCCGGCTTTAAAATCAAATCGGTTGTTTGTCGAGCTCGTGTTACGTTTGAAGTAATAAAATACACACACGGGAAATTGACTGTGTTTTATTGTTTAGATGAACATGCCCCCGCTCCCACTTTTATGTCCAACATATCTCCAGTGTAGCACTTAACATTTTTAGAATGTTTTTTTGCTAACTGACAAAATGCTAACCGTCAGACGTGTTTGATTTGCTTTGAAAATAATTACGTCCACCTCCAAGCTTGAAAACGATTTTAACTGTATAATATGTATTGCTATTTGGAGTCCACTTGATATGGGAATTGTTTTATTGCTAACTCAGCCCAGTTTTGTTCTTTTCCAGCTATGGCGTTTAAAATGGCAGTTCAACTTCAATGCGCCCCATCATTTTTACCGAAAGATACTTATTTTGACGTAAAAAAAAAACGTCATTGACGGGAATTGACGTCAAACACTGAACAACATTTGAGTAACTTCATCTTGCCGTCAACCCACAGCAAAGACTGTGATTATGCTATCCTGCTTGGTCACATTTTTCAAAGAGAGTATAGCATAGTGAATACTAGTGCTGCAGCGATTAATCGATCAACTCGAGTATTCGATTAGAAAAAACTATTCGAGTTAAATTTTATTGCCTCGAGTATTCGTTTAATTAAAGTGGCGTTGTAATGGTTTATTTTGAAAGTGTTTGCATTTAGTTTTATTGATTAGGGTGGATACACTGCCCTCTGGTCTGCCTCTCTTCACATGGCTGAATCCAACTGCCCCCTGCTAAGACCAACGTAAGTTTTTGTTTGAGCTAATGATTTTTAATGTATTCATAATTTAGTTTATAGGTATGTTTAGCCGGTTTTTGTGGGAATGTTTCTGAACCCTTTGTTTAGAGGAATGTAAAAAAAACAAAAACTTAAGCATTGTGTAGCATTTAAGCTAGCGGACTTTCTCTGTGTAAGTTAGCCCATTGTTCTTTCGTTTTACATAGATCCTCATTTTTTTTAAATTATACCGTTTGAGGCTCAGCTCAGGTATTTTAATATTTAAAGTTCGTTATCCGATTACTCGATTATTCGAACTAACTAGTCCATCGATTAATCGACTACTAAAATATTCGATAGCTGCAGCCCTAGTGAATATACAGCGAATGATGCATTTAATACAATTCAACAGAGTAAAACACTCAAGAACGAAATCCGAAAAGCTCATCAGTTGCCCTTTAAACCAGGGGTTTTCAACCCAGTCCTCAAGGCACACTGTGGGTCCTGGTTTTTGTTCCAGCCGATCCAGCAGAGACAGTTGAACCAATGAGGCTTCTGCTAAAACAAGCCACACCTGACTGCAATCAACTGATTGCACTTGTAAAACACCAGATTGGGGAAAAAGTGTTGTCATCTTGTTTGGTAAGAATGAAATCCTGCACCCACAGTGTGCCTTAGTGGAATAGGTTGGGGACCCCTGCTTTAAACGAATGCTTATTAACCATAATTAACAACTTTAATGTCTTTCTGCCTTTAGGTGTACTTTGACATAAAAATTGGAGAGGAGAAAGCTGGAAGGATCGTCATCGGAGTGTTTGGGAAGACTGTTCCCAAGACTGTGGAGAACTTTATGGCCTTGGCAACAGGAGAGGTAAACCATAAGATTTAGCTTAAAGAACTCAAGTCAGGCACACATTTTACATTCTTTATTTAAAAGCACTCACGTAACCTAATGTCCTGCAACAGCTATTTAACCCTTTAACATCCTAAGCTTATTTTGGCCGAATGTGAACGTCTTTGGCCAGGTTGGGTCCATTTTTTCAGGACGACATAACCTTCATGTCCAAACTCTTGTTTTCTTCACCGTCAAATTATAATCAACATTTTCCAAAATCTATTTTGAAAATTTGTAATGTTTATGTCCCATTGACAACCAAACATGCTCGACCAACTGTTTTGAAGCTTGATAATATTTATTCAACTTGTTTTATGTTTGACAATTCAACGCAAACGGCGGGTATGGTCACAGGCGTTTTTGGCCTTTACACGTACTATGGTCAAAACAGGTTATATACAGTGCAAAATAGTGAAGGAAAAAAATATACTCACCAGCCACTTTATTTGGTACACCATGCTAGTAACTGGTTGGACCCCCTTTTGCCTTCAGAACTGCCTCAGTTCTTCGTGGCATAGATTCAACAAGGTGCTGGAAGCATTCCTCAGAGAGTTTGGTCCATATTGACATGATGGCATCACACATTTGGTGCAGATTTGTCGACTGCACACCCATGATGCGAATCTCCCGTTCCACCACATCCCAAAGATCCTCTATTGGATTGAGATCTGGTGACTGTGGAGGCCATTTGAGTACAGTGAACTCATTGTCATGTTCAAGAAACCAGTCTGAGATGATTCCAGCTTTATGACATGGCGCATTATCCTGCTGAAAGTAGCAATCAGAAGTTGGGTACATTGTGCTCATAAAGGGATGGACATGGTCAGCAACAATACTCAGGTAGGCTGTGGTGTTCCAACGATGCTCAGTTGGTACCAAGGGGCCCAAAGAGTGCCAAGAAAATATTCCCCACACCATTACACCACCACCACCAGCCTGAACCATTGATACAAGGCAGGATGGATCCATGCTTTCATGTTGTTGACGCCAAATTCTGACCCTACCATACGAATGTCGCAGCAGAAATCGAGACTCATCAGACCAGGCAACGTTTTTCCAATCTTCTATTGTCCAATTTCGATGAGCTTGTGCAAATTGTAGCCTCAGTTTCTGTTCTTATCTGAAAGGAGTGGCACCTGGCGTGGTCTTCTGCTGCTGTAGCCCATCTGCCTCAAGGTTCGACGTGCTGTGCGTTCAGAGATGCTCTTCTGCCTACCTTGGTTGTAACGGGTGGTTATTTGAGTCACTGTTGCCTTTCTATCAGCTCGAACCAGTCTGGCCATTCTCCTCTGGCATCAACAAGGCATTTGCGCCCACAGAACTGCCGCTCACTGGATATTTTTTCTTTTTCGTACCACTCTCTATAAACCCTAGAGATGGTTGTGTGTGAAAATCCCAGGAGATCTGATGCTCGGTTTGAACTGCAGGAGATTGTCTTAAACCATGTCTACATGCCTAAATGCACAGAGTTGCCGCCATGTGATTGGCTGATTAGAAATTAAGTGTTAACTAGCATTAGGACAGGTGTACCTAATAAAGTGGCCGGTGAGTGTACATGCAGTCAAGCTTTTCAAACACAAAAATAAATTATACTTCGGTGTGCGTTACACCTCTAGACAGCAAAATTTGAGTACCAAATTCATTAATTTCATTTTTTTGACATGTTCACAAGATCTTGGAATTTTTACTCATTCATTGCTTTTGAGAGTTCTAGACATCAAATCCATTTCAGCTGGGAAAGCTGGCATTGAGTGATCATGTTCCTCTCCCATTGATGGCTACATACCCTACCCACCGACGTCACAAAACCACGTGCTCGCTGTGTGGTTCCGCCCACTTGTCCATCATTTTGTCTCTGTATTAGCATTGTTTTCAATTGATCGAGGAATTTAAAATGCATTTCATGGAAGACCCGGTGCTTTCTGATGCCGTAAACTCACTGGATGTGTTGCATAAAAGGCGTTATGTGGAAAAGCTTCGTTCTATACAGTCGCCAGATCCATATTTGATGCCCAAATCGATGTTTTTCGACCCACTGTCTTCGCCCTGTCTGCCTGACATCTGCTACGCTGATATTTACAATTATCTTGTCCACACAAAATCAGCCTATTCCCACGAAAATTTGAAAAACTTCAAGAGCTTGGAGGCTTATAAATACTTCGTTGCTGGTTGGGTGAAACAGGTCCTCGTTCGGCAGGAATCTATCTTGTGCTTGGAAAGGTGAGTTACGAAATTTTCAATTCAAAATCTTTTGTTATTGCTAACATCCACTGTCAAGTCTAATGTATTTCATGTCGTTTGTCAATGGAGTTAGGGCTTTTAATGTTTATATGGTTTAGCGATAGCACTCTCACTACATACATACGTGTATGTTGTCGGCGATTAGCCTAGCAATGATCTTAATTGTGGTTATTTGTCAGCCCCGTAGATGAGGCCAGTTTCTTTCACTTGGTACCAGCTAAATATTATTCAAAAATAACGATGGTGGAAGAAAGGGAAGTCACAAACATCTTGAATTTGAAACTATGTCGTACTACGTCGTATGTTGTCGGCGATTAGCCTCGCAATGATCTTAATTGTGGTTATTTGTCAGCCCCGTAGACGAGGCCAGTGTCTTTCACTTGGTACCAGCTAAATATTATTCAAAAAATAACGATGGTGGAAGAAAGGGAAGTCACAAACATCTTGAATTTGAAACTGTCATACTACGTCGTATGTTGTCGGCGATTAGCCTCGCAATGATCTTAATTGTGGTTATTTGTCAGCCCAAAACCCTCTAAGTATATCTTAAATGCATCTTACCGGATATAAAATGACTACTACATAGTCTGTGGTGATTTTTTTTGGTGCCCAGTTTTCACGTCGAATTGCAGCCGTCCATTTCACTCTCCTCTTTGGATCCCTTGGAATACGGTAAAACTTCAAGTCTCTCCTTCCATCTTCTCTGTTTGTGCAACCAACAGCCACACACGCCTTCACCATTTTGATTATTAATGTTAAGGAGCAGAAAAACACGCCGTAAATAGGAGAACTGTACGTAGCCGTAACAGGTTAACACTATGTTTTGACGGACAAGTGGGCGGTACCATTCAGGAGAGCGGAGTTGTGACGTCACGTGGGTAGGGTCTACAGGCTCCCAATCCATTTGACTGAGGGGCTAGCAGTGATAATTTGATCGCAGCCTCCAAGTCAAAATCACCTGTCGCTGTCAATAGCAGCCAATGAAGAATTATAGAAAACTATAAAGAAATGTATTACCCGTACAAAAACCCTACCTTTTTTACCTGATTCCAATTCTCTGAAAATGATGTGATCAGGCACGATTTCGGATTACGTGATCTCACTGAGTCCATCCCGAATAACATCCAACTCTTAGATGTGCCCTGTTAAATGAATCTCTAACTAGGAGCTGTTATATTTCCTTATATAACATGACACTTAACAACCAATCAATTGACATTGCTAGAATTTGAGTGACCATTAATTTGTGGACGCTTGCAGAAAGGATTCGGCTACAAAGGCAGCAAGTTCCATCGGGTCATCAAACAGTTCATGATCCAGGGAGGAGACTTCACCAGAGGAGACGGAACCGGCGGTATGACACAACTTAACCTCCTATTAATAATACCAGGTAATAAATATTGGTGTGTTTGATTAAAGGCAAAAGCATTTACGGCGACCGATTCGCCGACGAGAACTTCAAGCTGAAGCATTACGGCCCCGGCTGGCTCAGCATGGCCAACGCTGGCAAAGACACCAATGGCTCGCAGTTCTTCATCACCACTGTGAAGACCAGCTGGCTGGACGGCAAACACGTCGTCTTTGGAAAAGTACTCGAGGGAATGGTGAGATTTTCACGCCGCCTGGGGGTGGGGGGGATTTTACTTTGATTGTTTGCCGTTTTGATTTTAGAGCTGAAACGAAGACTCGAGTAACTCGAGTTTAAAAACTGATTCGAGTAATTTTATTCACCTCGAGGAATAGTTTAATTTTGCCAGCTTTGAGCATCACGTTTTGCCTGGACCACTTTTAATGCGGGACAACGTGCTGATGTAAAAAAAAAAAAAAAAAAAATTACCGCAGCCGACAGCCGCTACATACAAACTACGCCGACGTTGCTAAAAACTAGCCCGCATAATGGTGGTAGCAGGTAGCGTCTGATGTGTCTCATAGATATCATGTGTGTTGAACTATATGTGAAATGACAGTCAGCGGCGTTAGTAAACAGCCGCCATCTTAAAGCAGTAGACTCCTCAGCGCTTATAAATAACTGTCACTCACGTAACGTGAGCCCTGCGGAGAGCAACGTTTCTATTAATTATGACCACTGTCGATGCGTGGCTAACGTGTCTTACATACAGGCTTTATTTAATCTGTGAAAACTAGGGTTGCACGATATCCATTTTTTGAAACAGATATCGATAACTTCCTGCTCCTCAAAGCCGATACCGATATCGATAACCGATAATAGATATATAATTTTTTAAATGTATAACCTGAGTTTTTGAACACCTGGAGGTTTAAAAAAAATAGTGATGGATTCATCATAGATTTGCCTTTGATCTCATCAGATTTTTCATAACGACATGAACAAAACAGTGCGTTTCACTTCTGCACTATGGGAAGACACTAGTCTTAATATTGTGAAAGTACAACAGAAAAATACACATATTCAATACTTGTTATACAAAAAACTGCACAATACACTTATATACACAACTATTGACCCCACTCACCAACGTCACACAATGACGTGTCGCTGTATTGTGCCGCCATATTGTCCGTCATTGTGTGTCCGTATTCTCAATGGTCTCAATTTATCGTGCAATTTATAGTGCAATTCATGGAAGCCCCGGTGCTTTCAGACGCTGTAAACTCATTGGATGTGTTGCATAAAAGGCGTTATGTGGAAAAGCTTCGGTCGATCCATTCGCCAGATCCATATTTGATGCCTAAATCGATATTTTTCGACCTGCTGTCTTCGCCGTCTCTGCCTGACATCTGCTACCCTGATATCTACAACTATCTTTTCCACAGAAACTCGGCCTATTCTCACGAAACTTTGAAAAACTTTAAGAGCAGCACTCTATGCAACATTACCCCGTGTGACCCTTTACTTCCAATTTTCTAAAGTGGCGACAATCAATAAAAAAAAAAAGTTGACTGCGATGGCCGACGCTTCAAGGATAGGTGGATATTGGGCCATTTCTTCAATAAAATACGCAACAACTATGTCTGCCTCATTTGCAAAGGCAGTCGCTGTTTTCAAAGAGTTCGATGTGACGCGATATTACCAAACAAGACACGCTGACATGTACGACAACATTACAGGGAAGATCCGCTGCGAGAAATGAAAGCAACTTGAAGCTAGTTTAATTTCACAGCAGCAGTATTTCGCAAGAGCCCGAGTGTCGAAAGAGAACGCCGCAAAGCCGAGATTGTTGAAATTATGAATTAAAAAAATAATAATAATAATAAAGCAAATGTGACACACAGAAGGGCTTGCTAAAATTTGTTTAAATATATTGTTCTACGTAAATCAGCCAACGTAGCCCCCCACATTTTTACCACACCAAATCTGGCCCCCTTTGCAAAAAGTTTGGACACCCCTGTTTAACTGATGATCCGTAGACGAGGCCAGCTTCTTTCACTTGTTACCAGCTAAATATTATTCAAAAAATATGATGGTGGAAGAAATAAATATCTTGAATTTGAAACTAACTGTATCGGCGATTCGCCTCTCAATGATCTTAATTGTGGTTGTCAGCCCAAAACCCTCTAAATATATATTAAATGCATCTTACCAGATATAAAATGACTACTACATAATCTGTGGTGATCGTTTGGTGCCCAGTTTTCTCGTCGAATTGCAGCAGTCCATCTCGCTCTCCTCTTCGGGTCCCTCGGAATACGGTAGAACTTCAAGTCTCTCCGTCTATCTTCTCTGTTACCGCAACCAACCGCCACGCACGCCTTCACCATTTTGAATATTAATGTTAACGAGCAGAAAAACACGCCATAATAGGAGGAATTTACTTAGCGGTAATGCGTAAACACGACGAGCTGACGGACAATATGGCGCGGAGGCGTGGTTGTGACGTCATGTGAGTGGGGTCTATTATATGTATAGCATAGCACAATAGCTTGAGCTACTAAAGCAGTGGCTGGCTTCTATAACACAACTTATGAAGTTCTGTACGTATGACCCTTCACCACAGAAGTAAACATATTTTGCACATCCATATGTAATAGTAAACATAAAATACTTATATATTTCCGAGGCGGAAACGTAACAGAAAGCATTCACGACTGTCAATGCTACCGCTAGAAACCGCAATGTGTAAGTGATTGAACCAAACTACTGTAGCAAAAAATAGGTGCATTAAATTATTCTGACCAGCAGGTGGGAGCAATGCCCCACAAATGGTCAACTGATTTCCCGTACTGTTGTGGAAACTGCAAAGCCAGAACAGTACATATTATCGGTTCTGTTATAATAAATGTTATTGGATTTATCGGGATGACATCATAATTCCTATTATCGGACCACTAATTATCGTGCACCAGTTGTGAAAACGTAGCATTGTATAGAGCGATGAGGGTGTGAAATGAAAATATGATAAAGCTAACTGTCAATTTTAGCTCAGTAGTCATTGCTGGATAAAACGCCAAGTAGCACTGGTCCCTAATGTGCTCCAATACAACAGGTATCACACTGTAACATTGACAAAGAGTCACCTGCTTCGTTAGGTTGCAATTATTTATTTTTTGGGAACTTGTGATACAACCAACACACAACTGCTGTCTACAGACGCACACGCACCTGCAACGACAGCAACAACAGGAAGGCACGTTTCTCGCTCTCCCGCACCTCCCTCACCTTCGTACGTCACGCGCTGCATTCAGGAACGCATGCAAATATCCCTGCCATACCTGATGTTACAATTTATTTTGAACACTGCAAAAACTCGAAATCCTATCGGGACTTGCAGTTTAGACTAAAAACTTAACTAGAACTTTAAAAAAAGCTTGACAAAATTGGAAATTCAATTGAAACACGTGCAAGTTAACCAATAGTTTTTATTGTACTTAATCCTCAGTTATTTTTTTATACCATTTGAGGCTTTTAGCTCAGGTATTTTTAGTTTTAAATGCATTTAATGGTCTTTTAAACGTGCAATCTCAGCAGGCTAAAATATTATTGCAAGCATAAACACTTGTTTCTTACGTAAAACATGTTCTAATACTTATTCTGCAAGGCAGTAAATGTTTAATCCGATTATTCAAACTAACTAATCAACAAATTAATCGATTATTTAAATAATCGATAGCTGCAGTATACATTGTTGTGAGGAAATCATATAACAAAATCCGACCAATAGAAATTTAATTTTGAGGGCAACTTCAATAATGTGGAGGACATAGTATGGAGACATTTCACTTTCACAGGCTGCTCGAGTCGCATACGCCATACTACTCTGGCTAAATAGCTCGGCATACTGACCGCAGCACACAGGCAGGTCATATTATAACAAATTACCCATCAACCTTTGCGACCGTAACAGATCCTTAAGAACAGTCATGCCTCCTTGCATGCATTGTCGGTTGTTTAAAGTTCATGTTCTGTGCTTTATTTCTTCAGATATTGTTCCAGTTGTTTCATTACTTGCTAGTTATGCTATATAGTTATATGATAATTTGAGTTTTCATATGGCACAATGACTGCATGATATTTGTGTTGTGTGTGTTGTTATGTGTGGTTGTGAATGTTAGCCTGATCTTCTGCTTACACTGTAAAAAGTGAAAATTGTCCCGATATTAATTCCACGTATAAGTTGCACCATTGGCTAAACTATGGGGTGGGTGAGAGAATTGTGAAATTTATTCCGAAAATTACGGTATGATTTACTTCTGTTTATCATTTAGGATGTCGTGCACAAGATCGAAGACACAAAGACGGACAGCCGCGACAAGCCCGTCAAAGACGTCGTCATCGACGACTGCGGCGTGATCGAAGTGGACGAGCCCTTCGCCGTCGCCAAGGAGTAAAAACTACTGTGGGGTTAGGGGAGGGGGCTTTTTCGGTTCTCAAAGCGTGGGCGCCGGCAGCCAACTGGAAGCACCGGAGGTCACGTTGCCATCTCGACGACACTACGGCTCCATTTTACTGTCAAGCATTCCGAGGTGCACTACTTTAATGGTCATCTTTTTTTTTTTTTTTTTTTATAATTGTTAACAGAAGGAATTCCTTGAAATAAAGCCTCCAGTTTTTGTTAATTTTGTCAGATCTTATTTTGTTGGGAGGGCGTGTCATTCTGAATTTGATCGATAGGGGGTGTCTTTGTCCATTGAATAGCTTTTCTTTGACTCAGTCAATGCGTCACCATGCTTTGCAACGGTTGTTTTTGACTGTTTCAGTGCAATTAACCATGACAGACGTCCAATCATGTTTCTCTTCGAAACCAAACAATCTTAATGAGTATTAAATGTAGTTGTTTATTCTCACCTTCCATTTCAAATTGATTGCAAGGCTGTCACGGTCAATGGCAGCCCATGAGTTAATGTCTGAACAGTTCTGCCTAGCAGCAATACATTTTAATTTAATATTGTCAATTTGTCATAATCAAGTGGGCCACCGGGGCTTTTGGGCCCCATGAAAAGATTATTGGGCCTCTAGCTGGCATGGCTGACCAAATTTGTTTTTATTTTGTTTACGTAAACTCTGCATTTTAAATTTTGGCTGTCAATTAATTTGTCCAGTATTTTAATGTTATTAGGAGCCTTATCGGTGGGCCCATTGAATCCCCCCTCCCCCTTACCAGGTCATGATATCAACATGCGTAACTTCATATCAATATTAAAAAAATACTTGATACTACATAAATGCATACCCCAAATTAAATATATTAACATGGTAAATGACCCCCAAAAATCCTCGTTTTTTAGTATCAAGATTTATTCAAAATTAAATTCGCCCCACGACAACATATTTCTGGTGACCTGGAGTAGTGTGAAAATGAATAAATGGAAAAATGTCACCAATTAGAACAAAATTTAATAGCAATACTGTGTAATGTTAGATGAATAAAAATCAAAGCTGCCACTAAAGGGATATCTTTCTAGTGTTGGCCGCACTTTCCTGTCTTTGTTTCATCTTCCTGAAAAGTTCCTGCCCGGCCTTTGCTTTGCTCCATTCAACATTAATGGCGATATCTTGGCCACGTGACAAACCAGAAGTACAAGCAGTGTAACTGTACAACTGCATTGAATACGCTCGCCAGAGTATAATTCTTTTGAGTAATTTATACCATGTTTCTGAATGTGTTTTTTTATTTTATTTATTTTTTTTTTAAATTGTAATTAATCACAATTCAAATCATTTATAAAATATGCCATATTTTTCTGTAAATTATTGTTGGAATGGAAAGATGACACAAGACGGATATATACATTCAACATACGGTACATAAGTACTGTATTTGTTTATTATAACAATAAATCAACAAGACTGCATTAACATTATGAACATTCTCTTAAAGCGATCCATGGATAGAAAAACTTGTAGTTCTTAAAAGATAAATGTTAGTACATGTTATAAAATGTTTTCGTTTTAATAACATTTGTAAAAATTTCAATCAAAAAATAAACCTGTAGCTCGCCATTGTTGATGTCAATAATTACACCATGCTCACTCCCCAAAACCATAAAATCATTTGGACCCAAGCGCCAGCAGAGGGCGCCAATCAACAAAAAACAAGTTACATACGGACATTGCACTGCTGTCATTTTAATGTTTGAGCAGGGCATGTGCGTTAATTGCGTCAAATATTTTAACGTGATTTATTTAGAAAAAATTATCGCCCGTTAACGCGGTAATTTTGACAGTCCTAGTTTTTTTTTTTTTTTTTTTATCTCTGAGTAAGGCAATGAATAAGAATTTCATATGCATTTCCCCGTGACTTTAAAATGTTATGACAATTAGCAGCCTATCATACAATTTCCTGGCAGGTGTCACTTGAGTGATGTTCGCCTAGTAGAGAAATTTCGTCAACTGCAAATGATGCTTCATGCTTGGATGAAGAATGCGCAAAGTCACCAAACAGGATAAAATGTGAGTTAAAAAATATACGGTGGGGCAAATAAGTATTTAGTCGACCACCAATTGTTCAAGTTCTCCTACTTGAAAAGATTAGAGAGGCCTGTAATTGTCACCCTGGGTAAACGTTAACCATGAGAGACAGAATGTGGAAAAAAAAAAAAAAAAAATCACATTGTTTGATTTTTAAAGAATTTATTTCCAAATTACAGTGGAAAATAAGTATTTGGTCACCTACAAACAAGATTTCTGGCAGTGAAAGAGGTCTAATGAGGTTCAACTCGTTACCTGTATTAATGGCACCTGTTTTAACTCATCGGTATAAGACACCTGCCCACAAACTCGGTCAGTCACACTCCAAACTCCTCTATGGCCAAGACCAAAGAGCTGTCGAAGGACACCAGGCTGGGAAGACTGAATCTGCAATAGGTAAAACCCTTGGTGTAAAGAAATCAACTGTGGGAGCAATTATTAGAAAATGGAAGACATACAAGACCACTGATAATCTCCCTCGATATGGGGCTCCATGCAAGATCTCACCCCGTGGCGTCAAAATGATAACAAGAATGGGGAGCAAAAATCCCAGAACCACACGGGTGGACCTAGAGAATGACCTACAGAGAGCTGGGACCACAGTAACAAAGGCTATTATCAGTAACACAATGCGCCGCCAGGGACTCAAATCCTGCACTGCCAGACGCGTACCCCTGCTGAAGAAAGTACTCGTGCAGGCGTGTCTACGGTTCGCTAGAGAGCATTTGGATGATCCAGAAGAAGACTGGGAGAATGTGTTATGGTCAGATGAAACCAAAATAGAACTTTTTGGTAGAAACACAGGTACTCGTGTTTGGAGGAGAAAGAATACTGAATTGCATCCGAAGAACACCATACCCACTGTGAAGCATGGGGGTGGAAACGTCATGCTTTGGGGCTGGTTTTCTGCAAAGGGATCAGGACGACTGATCTGTGTCAAGGAAAGAATGAATGCGGCCATGTATCGAGAGATTTTGAGTGAAAATCACCTTCCATCAGAAGGGCATTGAAGATGAGATGTGGTTGGGTCTTACAGAATTACAATGATCCCAAACACAGAGCCAGGGCAACAAACAAGTGGCTTCGTAAGAAGTATTTCAAGGTCCTGGAGTGGCCTAGCCACTTTCCAGATCTCAACCCCATAGAAAATCTGTGGAGGGAGTTGAAAGTCCGTGTTGCCCAACGACAGCCCCAAAACATCACTGCTCTAGAGCAGATCTGCATGGAGGAATGGCCAAAATACCAGCAACAGTGTGTGAAAAGCTTGCGAAGAGTTACAGAAAATGTTTGGCCTCCATTTTTGCCAACAAAGGGTACATAACAAAGTATTGAGATGAACTTTTGGTATTGACCAAATACTTATTTTCCACCATGATTTGCAAATAAATTCTTTAAAAATCAAACAATGTGACACCCCCCACCTCCCCCCCCCATTCTGTCCCTCGTGGTTGAGGTTTACCCATGTTGACAATTACAGGCCTCTCTAATATTTTCAAGTGGGAGAACTTGCACAATTAGTGGTTGACTAAATACTTATTTGCCCCACTGTATATAGATATGAATTTTATGAATATTAAAAAAAAACTTTTTTGTTTAGTGACCAATTCTTTAAGCTTCATAGTTGACACTGAACTTAGCATTGGATTAAAAAAAAGCATCCGTGACTTTGTTTTGTAAGCTATTAACTCATTGGCTGACATTGGTGACGATAGACGTCCAATCCATTTGAAGTGGGAGAGTAGCAGCGAATGTGGATGTTCACTCATAATAAACTCATTGACATTCACATGCATATAGTTGTATGGAAAAAGTTTCTGCAGCTTTTGGAATTTCTCCCATTTCTGCATAAAATCACCATCAAATCTGATATTTGTCAAAATCACACATATGGGGGAAAAAACAGTGCTTTAAAACCACCCATACATTCATAGGTTTTCATATTTTAATGAGGATAGCATACAAACAATGAAGAGGGAAGATAAGTAAATGAACCCTCTGCCTAAGGCAGTGCTTCTCAATTATTTTCTGTTATGCCCCCCCAGGAAGACATAAACGTTCCGCGCCCCTCCCCCAAACTCTGCCGCCACTGTAAATATTATGTAGGATCATTTGTATATAAAATATTCCTCTGCAAAACATTGTGTTCTTTTAGAAAGAAAAAAGTAATATAGATCAACTTACAATTAAGTTTGAAAAAAAAAAAACTCATCAATACTGTAAAAAAGACTCAAGATTTTTTCACCATTTGATAATGAAAAATACAATTTCAAAAAGTCAATAAATAATACATTCAAATTGATTAGCAACATTAACTCAAGAGGACAATATGCCAAACAATTAGACCGAAAAAACAAAAATTAATCGAACAAAAACTATAGCGTCATTGGACAGGGACAGTTTATTTTTGCTGCTGGCAGTATCAGCTCCTTTCCGATGTTTTGGAGTTATTTTGCACTGAGCAACTTGGAATGCCACCTTATATGATTATATGCAAGTGCTTGCTAGTTTACTGATGTAACGCTGACAAAGCGTGAGGATTGTTGGCACGTTTTCGCAGAAAAAAATTATTCTTGCTGTCCGCTGCGAACATTTTTAGACAAGGTAACTAGACCGGTTTTTCCTCGTCTCCCACTGTACTAAAAGTCAAAGCCAAATGCTGCATACGCTTCGTCATATTTCCTTGTCTTAGCTTTTCGTATCTCCAGTGCTCTTATCTGTGTGCTCTTGTTTGGTTAAAAAATATTGCGCACACGCTGAAAGTGAGAGCGGCACTGCCACCCACTGAGTGGATGTGCAATTACAATTTTTTCTAGTACGGCAAAAAAGTATGTTCCCTAAGGTCACATGCGCCACCCCCAGTATCCCTCTGCGCCCCCCTGGGGGGGGGGGGGGGGGCCCAGAGAGGTACTGGCCTAAGGAGACTTAAAGAGCAATTGAAACTAATCTTTACCAAACAATTTAAGTCAGGTGTGTGCCCAATCACTGATGAGTGGTTTAAAGCTGCCGTGCCACTATAAAACAAATACCTGGTAAGAATGGTCTTGATGAGAAGCATTGTCTGATGTGCATCATGGGTCGGTCAAAAGAGCTGTCTGAAGACCTGCGATCAAGGATTGTTGATTTGTATAAAGCTGGCAAAGGATACAAAACTATCTCTCAAAGTCTGGATGTACATCACTTGACAGTCAGAGAAGTTGTCGACAAATGGAGAGAGTTTGGCACTGTTGCTTCTCTCCCAAAGAGTGGCCGTCCACCAAAGATGATGCCAAGAGTTCCGCACAGAATACTCAGGTAAAAAAGAACCCTAGAGTGTCTGCTTAAAGCTTACAGAAATCACTGGCACAGTCCAATACCTATGTGCACACATCAACTATATGAAAAACGATGGCCAAGAATGTTGTTCATGGGAGGACTCCACAGAGGAAGCCACTGCTTATTAAAAAAAAAACATTGTTGCTCGTTTAATGTTCGCAAAAAGACACTTGGACACTCCACAGAAGTTTTGGCAAAATATTTTTTGGACTGATGAAACCAAAGTTGAATTGTTTTGGAGTAACACACAACGTCATGTGTGAAGGGAAATGGAACAGCTCACCAACATCAACACCTCATCCCCACCGAGAAGCGTGGTGGTGAGGGAGCATTAAGATTTGGGGCTGTTTTGCTACCTCAGGGCCTGGACAACTTACAATCATTAACGGAAGAATGAATTCAAAAGTTTATCAGGATGTTCTGCAGGAAAACTTTGGACGTCTGTCAGACAGTTGAAGCTAAGCAGAGGACGGATGCTGCAACAAGACAATGATCCAAAACACAGAAGTAAATCAACTTCAGAATGGTTTCAGAAGAACAAAATACACGTTCTGGAGTGGCCAAGTCATAGTCCAGACTTGAACCCCGTGGAGATGCTGTGGTATGACCTAAAGACAGCGATTCACGCCAGATATCCAAGGAATCTGACTGAACTACAGCAGTTTTGCAGAGAAGAATGGGCCAAGATTAGTCCTGATCGATGTGGCAGACTGATCTGCAGCTACAGGAAGCGTCTGGTTGAAGTTATTGCTGCCAAGGGTGGGAGGGAGGGGGGGATGGGGCACAAAATAATAAATGTGATGGTTCACTTACTTATTTTTCCCCTCTTCTGTCATTGTTTGCATACTATCCTCATTAAAATATGAAAACCTATAAATGCTTGGGTGGTTTTAGTGAAAGACTGTTTTTTCATCTGTGTGATTTTGACAAAGATCAGATCACATTTGATGATTTTATGCAGAAATGTGAAAAATTCCACAAGGTTCAGATACTTTTTCATACCACTGTATAATCTTTATCCTCGGTGGAAAAAAACTGTTCCTGCAATGATAGTGATGACCGTCCAATTTGCGAGCAATGACAGGAAGTGAGCGGCGGTGTTTTGCCCAAGTCCATTCAAGCATCTAGTGACTCACCAGGACGGGGAACAACTATGGAAAAAAATCCCTGGAATCTTTAAAGCCTCTCTTGTTTGCACTGTGGCGATTGGAGGGATTGTGCCCTGAAACAGTGTTGTTGTTGTTCACCTAGCGGCCTGCGCCGCACAGGCCGGACATATCTGACATAGCTTAGCGCGGCCGGGCTTTGTCACCTAGATTAAACAAGCATCGCAGAGAATCACCCAAAACAAAAGAAACCGCCCCAACCCGGCACGACACTCCCCTCGCCAAATCAACATGTCGTTTATACTTAGCTCCTGTTTTGTTATTGGCTTTTATACAACTAAGCTATGTAACACACAGCAAATGGAATTATACCATTTTAACCATAATCATACAGTGGGGCAAATAAGTATTTAGTCAACCACTAATTTTGCAACTTCTCCCACTTGAAAATATTAGAGAGGCCTGTAATTGCCAACTTGGGTAAACCTCAACCATGGGGGACATAATGTGGGGAAAAAAACAGAAAATCACATTGTTTGATTTTTAAAGAATTTATTTGCAAATCATGGTGAAAAATACTTTGTTATGTACCCTTTGTTGGCAATATCGGAGGCCAAACATTTTCTGTAACTCTTTACAAGCTTTTCACACACTGTTGCTGGTATTTTGGCCCATTCCTCCATGCAGATCTCCTCTAGAGCAGTGATGTTTTGGGGCTGTCGTTGGGCAACACGGACTCTCAACTCCCTCCAGATTTTTTATGGGGTTAAGATCCGGAGACTTGCTAGGCCACTCCAGGACCTTGAAATGCTTCTTACGAAGCCACTCCTTTGTGGCCCTGGCTGTGTGTTTGGGATCATTGTCATGCTGAAAGACCCAGCCACGTCTCATCTTCAATGCCCTTGCTGATGGAAGGAGATTTTCACTCTAAAATCTCTCGATACATGGCCCCATTCATTCTTTCCTTTACACAGATCAGTCGTCCTGATCCCTTTGAAGAAAAACAGTCCCAAAGCATGATGTTTCCACCCCCATGCTTCACAGTGGGTATGGTGTTCTTCGGATGCAATTCAGTATTCTTTCTCCTCCAAACACGAGATCCTGTGTTTCTACCAAAACGTTCTATTATGGTTTCATCTGACTATAACACATTCTCCCAGTCCTCTTCTGGATCATCCAAATGCTCTCTAGCGAATCGCAGATGGGATAGCCATGTACTTTCTTCAGCAGGGGGACACGTCTGGCAGTGCAGGGTTTGAGTCCCTGGCGGCGCATTGTGTTACTGATAGTAGCCTTTGTTACTGTGGTCCCAGCTCTCTGTAGGTCATTCACTAGGTCCTCCCGTGTGGTTCTGGGATTTTTGCTCACCGTTCTTGTTATCATTTTGACGCCACGGGGTGAGATTTTGCATGGAGCCCCAGATCGAGGGAGATTAGTAGTATTGTTTGTCTTCTATTTTCTAACAATCTCTTCCACAGTTGATTTCTTTACACCAAGCGTTTTACCTATCGCAGATTCAGTCTTCCCAGCCTGGTGCAGGTCTACAATTTTTTCTCTGGTGTCCTTCGACAGCTCTTTGGTCTTGGCCATAGTGGAGTTTGGAGTGTGACTGACTGAGGTTGTAGACAGGTGTCTTTTATACCGATAATGAGTTAAAACAGGTGCCATTAATACAAGTAACGAGTGGAGCCTCGCCAGAAATCTTGCTTGTTTGTAGGTGACCAAATACTTATTTCCCACTCTAATTTGCAAATAAATTCTTTAAAAATCAAACAATGTGATTTTCTGTTTTTTTTTCCCCCACATTCTGTCTCTAATGGTTGAGGTTTACCCATGTTGACAATTACATGCGCCTCTAATCTTTTCAAGTAGGAGAACACAATTGGTGGTTGACTAAATACTTATTTGCCCCACTGTATCTTAAAGCGTTTTAAGTTAAAAAGTAAGGGTGGGAAGCTCTGGGAACATCACGATGCATTTTGCGATACAAGCCTCACGATCACGATTTTCTAATAATATAGCGATGCAACAATTATCGATATATGGGTCAGAAACTCATTCTACAATATGTTTTGGTCATTTGCTGTTGATTTGGGGTTACTGAAGCGGAAGTGACCCGAGAATATCCCAAAATGAATAGGAAGTGACTCAAAATCAACCTATAAATGCCCTAAAATGACAATGAAGTTACCTATAAATGCCACCAAAAATCGGGACGACTGGCCGTGAATGCTCTGTTTCAGTTCCATTGACGGCGCTGGGCCTTACATTATGATGCAAAATTTGTTGGTAGTCTTCAGACTTCAAAATGCCATGCACACGGTCAAGCAGTCCAGTGCCAGAGGCAACAAGGCAACCCCAAAACATCAGGGAAACTCCGCTGTGTTTGACTGTGGCGATCGTGTTCTTTTCTTTGAAGGCCTTGTTTTTTTTTTCCCTGTAAACTCTTTTGATGCCTTTTCCCAAAAAGCTGTACTTTTGTCTCATCTGACCAGAGAACAGTATCCTCGGACTGCAGGACAGCTTGAACTTGTTTGGATGTTAGTCGAGGTTCTTTATCCACCATCCACACAATCTTTCGTTGAAATATCTCGTCAATTTTTCTTTTCTGTCCACATCTAGGGAGGTTAGCCACAGTGCTGTGGGCTTTACACTTATTGATGACACTGCGCACTGTAGACAGGGGAACATTCAGGTCTGTGGAGATGGACTTGTAGCCTTGAGATTGCCCATGCTTCCTCACAATTTTGCTTCTCAATTCCTCAGACAGTTCTTTGGTCTTCTTTCTTTTCTCCATGTTCAATGTACTCACAAGGACACAGGACAGAGGTTGAGTCAACTTTAATCCATTTTAACTGGCTGCTAGTGTTATTTTGTTATTGCCACCACCGGTTATGTGCCACAGGTAAATAAGAGGTGCTGTTAATTACACACATTAAGGAAGCATCACATGATTTTTCAAAGGGTGCCCATACTTCTGTCTAGCCCAGTTTTGTGTAAAATGATTATTTAATTTATGTAATCATTTTCTGGGAGAAATTGAGCATTATCTGACAGAAATGCAATGGTGCCAATACTTTTGGCCAGCAGTGTAAGATATTTTTTGTCATTTCTCGTGCACTTTAGGTCGCACCACCACCCTATTTAAAAAAAAAAAAAAAAAAAAACACACACACAATCAGGGCCGGCCCAGGCCATTTGGGGGTCCTAAGCAAAATAATGCAAAGGGGCCCATATTTTTGGCCCACTATTTCGTCACAGTGTACTGTGAAACCCATGCATGTAATCCAACCCATACGCCCATATTTTGTATATTAATCAGATTTTACTTAGATTTTACATACTTCAAACTTCTCACCCCAAATGATTGTCAGTACTTACAGTAGATAGCGCCAAACCTTTTTCTAAAAGAGGAAAGAAAGAAGTTAAGGAAGAACTTTTATTTTTTTAAGCTTGTAATCAAGTATCAAAACTCACAAAAGTCAAATAAAGCAAACTGTAGTAAACAAAATAGAATATGAATTAAACAATTGCCAGAATGGGGGCCCCCTAGTGTTCAGGGGCCCTAAGTAGCTGCATAGCCTGCGTATAGGCTGGGCCGGCCCTGCACACAATTTATAGTCTGAAAAATCATTCAATATTCTTTACTATGAGAATGCTTGATCTTGGGATTAGGTGGGAGATTTTGATAAAGTGCTAAACCTTGAAGCATGATACACATCATCCAGATAGTGGGAGATTTGACATGTTGTGGTAGCATAAGCAGTTATGAAAAAAAAAAAAGTGTTTGGTCACGTCCACAAAGATAAGCAAAGACAAACAGTGGCAGGGGAAACGGCCTGACAAGAGAATATAAATATACAATACTCTGGGCGTAACAGCGTGGGAAAGGTCAGTGTGGGAACTGGGCCTTGTTGGAAGTCAATGACTTGGGTAAAAGTGCATCCGAGTCCAAAGGCTTCCGCCGCTTCGTCATTGTTCTCCCGCTTCCTTCGGGCCTCCTTCGCCGGGCACTCCGTCAAGTTTTTCTTCGGAAGCGTGTTCGGACAAGGCCCGAAGTGGTTCCCACGATCTCCTGGCCTTTCCTGAGTGTGGCTCGGTGCTAGCGATGGCTAATTTAAGTGCGCTCCCGCCGGGCTAGGCCATTGTCTTCCGTGGGAACCGGCGTGGCTTTTCTCACACGCTCGAGCGGACGTGAAGGTTAGGAGTTTCCAGGGAAAGAAAGCCTGGAAACTCGGGCAAATGGACACCAGTTTTTTAAGCTTCTGTACTTTCTACAATTGCTTCATCTGTTTTTCGGCTAAGGCATAGACTTCATAATGTATTGACGGGGCGAGGGGCCGATAAATAGGGGGCCTGCATTGTTGGCGAGGCCGTCAAAGTTGACCGAGTGGAATCATAGACAAAGAGCTTTTTCCGTCGAAAATTCTTGTGAATAAATGCTTAAATCCCCGAATTCTTTATAGACATGGACGTAAAACAGTTTTGATTCTTGGTTAAAAGCAAAAAAAAAAAAAAAAAAACGTGCAATTAGCTTTTATTTTACATAAATATGTCGAAGTACAATGCTTGTCTTTAGTGAATGTAGCTAGCGGCCGCCTGATGCAAACAAAGCTTTTCTGGTGAAAATTCTTGTGAATAAATGCTTAAATCCCCGTATTCTTGATATATATGGACGTAAAACAATCTCGATTTTTGTTTAAAAGCAAAAAACAAAACAAAAACATGCTGTTAGGGTTTTTCATTACGTAAATATGTTGAAGTACAATGCCAGTCTGTTAGTGAATGTAGCTAGCGGCCGCCTGACAAGAACAAAGCTTTTTCGGTGAAATTTCTTGTGAATAAATGCTTAAATCCCCGAATTCTTTATAGATATGGATGTAAAACAATCTTAAAAGCAAAAAAAAAACGTGCAGTTAGCGTTTATTTTACGTAAATATGTCAAAGTACAATGCTAATCTGTTAGTCAATGTAGCTAGCAGCTGCCTGATGTAAACAGTACTTTTCCGGTGAAATTTTTTGTAAATAAATGCTTGAATCCCCAAATTCTTAATAGATGTGGACTTAAAACAGACTCGATTCTTGGTTAAAAGCAAAAAAAAAAAACAAAAAAAAACGTGCAGTTAGTCTTTATTTTACTTAAATGTGTCTGAGGACAATGCTAGTCTGTGAGTGAATGTAGCAAGCAGCTGCCTGATGTGACCAGAGCTTTTCCGGTGAAAATTCTTGTGTATAAATGCGCAAATCCCCAAATTCTTTATAGATATGGACTTAAAACGTACTCAATTCTTGGTTAAAAGCAAAATAAATGTGCAGTTAGCGTTTATTTTATGTAAATATGTCAAAGTACAATGCTAGTCCGTTAGTGAATGTAGCTAGCAGCTGCCTGATGGAAACAGAGCTTTTCTGGTGAAAATTCATGTGAATAAATGCTTAAATCCTTGATGTTTTTATAGATATTGACATAAAACAGTCTCGATTCTTGGTTAAAAGCAAAAAAACAACATGCCGTTAGCGTGCTTTTCCATTGCTTTTTTTAATTGCTTAAATCCCCGAATTCGTTATAGATATGGACGTAAAACCAGTCTCGATTCTTTGTTAAAGGCAAAAAAACAAACGTGCTTTTAGCATTTATTTTACGTAAATATGTCAAAGTACAATGCTAGTCTTTTAGTGAATGTAGCTAGCAACTGCCTGATGTAAACAGAGCTTTTCCGGTGAAAATTCTTGTGAATAAATGCTTGAATCCCCAAATTCTTTATAGATATGGACGTAAAACGGTCTCTATTCTTGGTCAAAAGCAAAAAAAAACCCACAAAAAAAACGTGCAGTTAGCGTTTATTTTACGTAAATTTATCAAAGTACAATGCCAGTCTGTTAGTGAATGTAGCTAGCAGCTGCCTGATGTAAACAGAGCTTTTCTGGTGAAACATCTTGTGAATAAATGCTTGAATCCCCAAATTCTTTATAGATATGGACGTAAAATGGTCTGGATTCTTGGTTAAAAGCAAAAAAAACAAAAACAAAAAAAAACGTGCCGTTAGCGTTTATTTTATGTAAATATGTCAAAGTACAATGCTAATCTGTTAGTGAATGTAGCTAGCAGCTGCCTGACGTAAACAGAGCTTTTCCGGTAAAAATTCTTGTGAACAAGTGCTTAAATCCCCAAAGTCTTTATAGATATGGACGTAAGACAGTCTCGATTCTTGGTTAAAAGCAAAAAAAACAACAACATGCAGTTAGCATTTGTTTTACGTAAATATGTCCAAGTACAATGCTAGTCTGTTAGTGAATGTAGCTAGCAGCTCCCTGATGTAAACAAAGCTTTTCCGGTGAAAATTCTTGTGAATAAATGCTTGAATCCCCAAATTCTTCATAGATATGGACGTAAAACGATCTTGATTCTTGGTTAAAAGCAAAAAAAAAACGTGCAGCATTCATTTTACGTAAATATTGCGAACTATGATGCCAATGCAGTAGCGGCTAATTTCTCCCACTGATTTTTTTTCACAACGTTTCAAAAAGCATCCATGGTATGAAAAATATAATAATTACCTTGAACCCTCGAACAAATCACTCCTGAGACACTTCTTCCTGTTTATATGCGGTACAGCTTATGTACTTTTTCAATAGAAATCCAGCGTTAGATCGCTGCATGCGTGTTTGTGAATACCTCCTCTTGATGTGGGCGGCCCCCTACTTGAATGCGAGGGGCATTGCATGACCGATCTGACCCGTCAATACCATTATGAAGTATATGGCTAATGACCAGATTTGGAAAATGACCTTTTCAGCTGGCCTTGCGGCACGGAAACCTCCGTGGATAGAAATGAAACTCTCTGAAGTTATTCCATCGGAGTTTTCCATGGCATCCCAAGGGATTGGAAGTGCCCTGAAAAGAGCCTGTGTTTGGAAATTCGAAGCGGTTGACTTGTATCTTTTGAACTTCTCATCAGAAAACATTTTTGCAGTTCCAATATTGTTTGTTTTATGACCGTCACTTCCTTGTTAGTGATTTTTGGATGCTTGCTTTTCACCTCTTGGCTTGGTCAGATGCTACTCATCTCAATGTGGGAGTATTTTTGAAACATTTCCTCTTGGGAAAATCTTGATCTCATTATAACAAATTTATTTTTACCACTAATGTCTCATTTTGGGTGACTTTCATAACGGTTTGTTCTCGTACACAGAGTGACAATGTTCGATATCTAAAATAATGTTGAAGTAAAGAAACACCTCAACTATTGCAGGACACTGGATTCACTGGAATTATTTTATTAGGATTATATTTCCTGCATTTTTTCGGACTTTAAGTCAGTTTTTTTTCATAGTTTGGCGGGGGTGTGACTTACAGTGCCCTCCATAATTATTGGCACCCCTGAAAAAGATGTGTTTTTTAGCTTCTAATATTTTTTTTTAATTCAAATAATATGGGACCTTAATGGAAAAAAAGAGAAAAATCCAACCTTCAATACAAGTGGGGGGGAATCCCAAATAAAGAAAAAATTATTTTATTATATTACAATTATTAGCACCTCTGGTGTTAATACTTTGTACAACTCCCTTTTGCCAACAAAACAAGGTCTGGGGACTGAGATGGCCTTGGGAGGAGCATGATTTTGTGTCTGGTGAACCATTTCTGTGTAGATTTGGCCATATGTTTAGGGTCATTGTCTTGTTGAAAGACCCAGTGACGACCCGTCTTCAGCTTTCGGGCAGAGGGCAACAGATTTTGATTTAAAATGTCCTGGAATTTCAAAGCATTCATGATGCCATGCACCCTAACAAGGTTCCCAGGGCCTTTGGAAGCGAAACAGCCCCACAGCATCACTGACCCACACCCATACTTCACAGTGGGTATGAGCGCATCTTTCGTGGCATGCCAGACCCACTTGGAGTGTTTATTGCCAAAAAGCTCAATCTTGGTCTCATCTGACCAAAGCACACAGTCCCAGTTGAAGCCTGGGACTGTGTGTATTTTTGTGTAAGACCAAGATTGATGAAGATGCACTTGTATTGAAGGTTGGATTTTTCTCTTTTTTTCCATTAAGGTCCCATATTATTTGAATTAAAAAATATATTAGACGCTAAAAAACACATCTTAACCAGGGGTGCCAATAATTATGGAGGGCACTGTATATAATGCAGACCCATGGAAATGTAGTCCAGACGATACGCACACACAGTAGGCTATGTGCCAACTCAACATTTTTATAAATTACGGTACTATCACGACAATTGTCGTTGACAAATTGTTATACCCACTCAGTTTTTATTCTCATTTAATGTTCTAGATTGCATGAAAACAATAACCGAAATAAACTGACAAGCTATTCAACCAGCATGTTTCCAAAACGCAGCAGTTCAAAACTACATTTCCCATAATGCCTAGCACAGCTGAACGCACTGATAGCCACCCTATTAGCGAGTACCGGACGAGGCAAAATCAAACTTTGCTATAAAAATTTACAATCATCGGCAGTGCAACGATACGACACCAAATGGGATTTTACAGATTACGCCGGTACAAATCACCGACAGAAGTCATAGGTTGCCATTATATTACTTTATTGTAAAAAAAAAAAAAAAAAACTCATAACAAAAACAGCTACTTAGAATATAATTAGGCTCGAGCGTATGACGTGGCACTCGCGAGGTTTCCACCGCTATCGCCATTTTGGAAGCGGGAAACATAAAAGGCATTTCAACACAGGTCGCTCTTTAAAAATTATTGGAAATTATTGTGCGGTAAAGAATTGCAACAACCGATCGAATGGAAAGGAGAATGTACAGCTCGACGGAACACCATTGAGTTTCTTCTGGATCCCTACATGGAGAAAAGGCGAAGGAAAGGTCATATCTGAACTTACCAAACGTCGAAGAATGGCATGGGTGGCCTCGATCAGAAGGAAGGGCATAACGTTTGATTCTCCAGTTACACACAAAGTTTGCTCTATGCACTTATACTCCGGTAAGTTAATTTCGTTTGTTTACGCAAATTTCGGTAACTTTATGCCCTAAGTCGGCCTGTTGTTAGCTATAGCTACAGCTAAACAACTAGCATGCATACATGTGCATTATCTTCATAGGACATAATTCCTGTCGTTGCTAAATGAAAAAGCTGTAATATTTTGACGTGAGAGAGTGGCAAAGAATTTGTACACAGGCTACATTTCCTGCAACAAAAAATTTGTACATCCGTGGTCACAGACTAATGTAAACACTCATTGCCTACCTTTGCTAGAAAGATGGTGTTGCCGTTTGCTATGGTCATAATGTGCAGATCCTGCACCCATCCGCAGCAAAACTGTTCGTAGCTTTGTAGCGATTTGTAGTTTCGGAATTGCTGATGAGTGTAGTAACTTACACCAAACACTAAATACAGCATGATGTCCATTTCGCGTAGTGGTGGAAGCTTGTCGACATCTTTATTCCATTTGTGTTCGGCTTGCTCGTAAGGGTCAACATTGTTCGCATTCTTAAAATTGCTCACATATCTGTCCTTCGCCGTGGTAACAAGTTTGTCTCTGTATCGAACTGGCAAGTTTTCCTTACTTTTTTCCATCTTTGGCACTCGTAAATGAATTGTATTTGCCATTAAGTTTAAATGTCCCGTGATGCAGACGTGCTTCCGTAATGGCTGCGTTGTCGCAAATCTCGCATGATCCCGTGCTGCTGTGACGTAAACGCTCGAGCCTAATACTAACATTCAACCGAATAAACGAACGCAGAACAATTACAAGACTCATACAATATACTGCATCTCTGTGTACACATACATCCCAATATACAACAGACCACACGTGATCGAGATTAACAGGAGAGAAACTTACAGAAAGGTGTATGGACTATGGAGCCACGTCTTAAAATTCCTTACTGTAGTCTGATCCCTCGCCAAACTGTCGACCGTCATTAGATGGTGGTAATTCCCCATGAAACAAAGGGTAAACTGCCAACAAAAAACAAGAAGAAGATCTACTCCTTCTCCCGCCCCTAAAAGTCGGAGTCACGTCAACGCAGGCAGGCGCTGCCTCCTAGCGGCCGGAGGGATTATCTTCTAATTGGTCCCGTGAAAAATCATAAAAACCGGACATTTTCATGAATTTATGAAACCCAGCCGGACGCTCCGGAGAGCATGTAATAAGAGGACTTGTCCGGGCAAAAGAGGACATTTGGTTACCCTCACGTAGGTTTGCAGCCGTGTTTCTCTCTCGCTAACTCGCCCACTCACTGAGAGCTGCGTAGCTGTCCGTCTTCTTCTGGCGTGTGAGCGCTCTTCTTCACGTAAACAAGTGCGAGTGCGCCCCACGTGGGTGTTAAAGCGCCACAAACTAAAAGCATGCATTACATTATGCAGTCAATAATACAATTGAACACACATTGCCAAAGGCAGAACGCGAATGTGGCCAAGCTATTAAGAGTTATTCAGATAACTATCGCATAAAGAACATGCTAACAAGTTTACCAAACCATCAGTGTCACTCCAAAACACCAAAATAACATGTGAAATGATATCATAATTAGGGCTGTCAAAATTATTGCGTTAACGGGCGGTAATTTATATTTTAAATTAATCACGTTAAAATATTTGATGCAATTAACGCACATGCCCCGTTCAAACAGACTAAAATGACTGTACAGTGGAATGTTCGCTTGTTACTTGTTTTTTGGTGTTTGGCGCCCTCTGCTGGCGTTTGGGTCCAACTGATTTTATGGGTTAGTACCATTAGTACCATGAGTGAGCATGGTGTAATTATTGACATCAACAATGGCGAGCTACTAGTTTATTTTCTGATTGAAAATTTTACAAATTTTAATAAAACGAAAACATTAAGAGGAGTTTTAATATAAAATTTCAATAACTTGTACTAACATTTATCTTTTAAGAAGTACAAGTCTTTCTATCCATGGATCGCTTTAAGAGAAAGTTAATAATGTTAATGCCATCTTGTTGATTTATTGTTATAATAAACAACTACAGTACTTATGTACCGTATGTTGAATGTATATATCCGTCTTGTGTCTTATCTTTCCATTTCAACAATAATTTACAGAAAAATATGGCATATTTTATAGATGGTTTGAATTGTGATTAATTATGATTAATTAATTTTAAAGCTGTAATTAACTCGATTAAAAATTTTAATCGTTTGACAGCCCTAATCATAATGTTTTAATAATTTTACACATAAGTCGCTCCTGAGCATAAGTCGCACCCCCAGCCAAACTATGAAAAAAAACCGACTTATAGTCCGAAAAATACGGTAAGTCTTAACAACTGGGCAGGCTCTTTGGGAACATGTCACAGGCCCGACAGTACCATACGTGCAAATCGTCACTCAAAAAAACAGACACTTTCATGAATTTATGAAACCCGGCCGGACGCTCCGGAGAGCAAGTAATTAGAGGACTTGTCCGGGCAAAAGAGAACGTTTGGTCACCCTAACGTAAGTTCGCAGCAGTGTTTCTCTCCCGCTAACTCGCCCGCTCACTCAGAGCTGCGTAGCTGTCCGTCTTCTTCTGCCGTGTGAGCGCCCTTCTTCACGTAAACAAGTGCGAGTGCGCCCCCACGTGGGCGTGAAAGCGCCACAAACTAAAAACATGCGTTTCAATATAAAAAAGTCAATAATACAATTAAACACACATTGCCAAAGGCAGAACGCGAACGTGGCCATAGCTATTACAGGGTACAGGGTCTTAAAAGCTTGAAAAAGTCTTAAATTAGATAATTGTAAATCAAGGCCTTGAAAAGGTCTTAAATTTTGTTTACAAGTCTTAAATTTCATTCTCATATGTCTTCCCTGTCTGATCTACGTGGCAGAGCTAATAACTGTATAATAAGTAAACTAACAAAAAAGTATGGAACGTTGTGTTGTAAAATTATTTTTCATTTTCTCCGACTTTATCGATCTTGACCGATAAATGCACTGTTTCGGCTTATAGTACATTGCGGCTTATTTGTTGATTTATTTGGGTGAATAAGTAACACTTTATTTGACAGCGGCGTCTTGAGATTGTCATAAGACTGTCATAATTATGACATGACACTATCATGGACATTACTGAATGCTTATAACAGATGTCACTAAGTGTCAGGACAGGACAACTGCGGTTTATAGTCCAGTGCAGCTTATCTATGAACAAATGCTGTTTTCGTGTCAAATTTGGTGGGTGGCGGCTTATAGTCAGGTGCGCCTTATAGTGCGAAAATTACGGTCATCTGACTTCTTATGCTGTTATTCTTGGTTATTCTGATAGATTCTTTTGCATTGTTTCATAAATGTATGCCAGAATAGGTGTGAGATTGGTCTTAAATTTCACTGGCTGTGGTCTTGAAAAGGTCTTTAAAAGTCTTAAGTTTGAATGGAAAAATCCTGGGGGAACCCTGTATTAAGAGTTATTCAGATAACTATAGCATAAAGAACATGCTAAGAAGCTTACCAAACCATCAATGTCACTCCAAAACACCAAAATAACATGTGAAATGATATCATAATGTCTTAATAATTTTACACATAAGTCGCTCCTGAGCATAAGTCGCACCCCAGCCAAACTATGAAAAAAAACTGCGAAAAAAACAGGCTCTTTGTGAACATGTCACAGGCCCCACAGTACCATAGTATTCTGTGCAAATCGTCACTCAAAAAAACAGTCACTTTCATGAATTTATAAAACCCTGCCGGACGCCACAGGCAGGATGTAAAAAGTGGACATGTCCGGACAAAAGAGGCCATTTGGACACCCAAAGCTACATGACATGTGGCAGGCCACATCTAGCCTCTGGGCCTTAAATTTGACACCCAAGTAATAGACTGCATTCAAGATGGAATGTCATTTCTATTCAATTACGAGAATTTCACATCCTGTATTTGCTGGTATGTGTTCTACCTATTAGTAAAGTGAGTTGTTAAACGGTTGAGAACATAGCGTGCATACTTAAGACACTTCTGACTTCTTGGAAGGTTCAACGAATCCCTCTTAGAAAAGGTACTATTATGTAATCCCAAAGACAAAGTGCCGAAGGACGAGACCGTTTTGGAAAGAGCGCCTGTGCGGCCACTCCAAGACGCTAATGCGTTAGCGGCCTTCTTCCCCAACAGGTGACCTCAGCGGCGCTCGTATCCGCTAACGACAACATATCTCGAGTTTCAATCTGTCGCCTCTTGCTCATCATTAACAGTGCTCCAAGCGACACCGCTGACCTGCTAGTAGGAGGAAAAAAAGGACAGATCGCGTGAACATCACGCGACGCTAACCTGGCCTCACGGCGATTCTATTAGTCAATCGGAACGTACGTTCTATGAGTTCGTGAGTTGAGTTGCAAACATAAAAGAAATTAGGCCCCATTTTGTGGTCTAAATCAGATCCATGATGTGCTATTCCCAGCATTTTGGCATCAATATTACTCCAAATGAATTGTTGCCAGCTGTATAGCTGGCCTCTAAGTGTCTTTTGTTTCCTTGAGCTTTGTGCTAGTCACGAGAAAACAATAATCCAGTGACCAAAATCCAACCCAAATGAGGGCACTAGAGCAACTTTTCTTGCTATTTAGAGTGACCTCGGTGTTGTTTACCAGAAATCTTACAAAAGAAACTGGGTCTGATTTCACACCAGTCGTCACCGTTCACGTGCGATTCCGAGATGACGTGTGTTACAGGTCGTAGAGCAGTGGTTCATAACCTGGGTTCGGTGTGTATGTCTAAGGCAGTATTTCTCAAATAGTGGGTCGGGCCCCCCCAGGGGGGCGCAGAGGGATGCTGGGGGTGGCGCATGTGACCTTGGGGAACATACTTTTTTTGCCGTACTAGAATATTGCACATCCACTGATTGGGTGGCAGTCGCGCTCTCATTTTCAGCATGTGTGCAGTATTTTTGAACCAAACAAGAGCACACAGCAAAGAGAACTGGAGATATGAAAAGCTAAGACGAAGAAATATGACAACGCGTATGTAGCATTTAGCTTTTGGCTTTGACTTTGAGTGAGGAAAGACCAGCCTTTTTACGTTGTCTAAAAATGTTCGCAGCGGACAACAGGAATTCTTTTTTTTCAGCGAAAACTTGCCAAATTTTGCCAACAATCGTCCCGCTTTGTCAGTGTTACATTTGTAAACCAGGGAGCGCTGTCAGCATCACATAAGGTGGCATACCCAGTTGCACAATGCAAAATAACCCAACACCACAGCAAAGGAGCTGATACTGCCTGCAGCAAAAATAAAAACTCTCTGTCCAATAACACCATCGTTTTTGTTCTATTGATTTTTGTTTTTTCCGTCTAATTGTTTGGCATTTTGTCCTCTTGAGTTAATGTTGCTAATCGATTTGAATTTCTGATTATTTAATGATTTTATTTAATTTCATTGTCAAACAGTCAAAAAATGTATCGAGTCTATTTTTACAGTATGGATGTGTTCTTTTTTTTTTTTTTTTTACCCTTTATTTTTTTTCTTCTTTAATATTGAAAAGTACAGTGTTATGCAGGTGTACTTATATAATAAGAATGTTATAGACAAATGATACTACAGTATATTTACAGTGGCGGCAGAGAGTTGGGGGGCACGGAACGTTTACGTTTTCCGGGGGGGTAAAAGAAAATAATTGAGAAGCATTGGTCTAAAGCTGTGAGAGATCGTCAGGTGTGCTGCGAGAAATTATCCAATATCGCTTTTTTATTTTATTTATTTATTTATTTATTCTAAGGAAGGAATCCTGCCTTGTTAACAGCCCGCGGACGTCATCGGGCGGAGTTGCAGTACGAAGGAAGGAGTAGGTGTAAGTTTCTAGGTCATGTGCAGGCGAGCAAGTTATTGCTAATGTCGCGTTCAAGAACTGCTCGGATTTCTAGCGATCAGCCACATTGCTGTCCACGTGTTGGAATAAAACGCAGTGGGACAGTCGTCACACATGGATTGAACGGAAAGGATACTTTCGTGTATGTACAGTGGGGCAAATAAGTATTTAGTCAACCAATAATTGTGCAAGTTCTCCCACTTGAAAATATTAGAGAAGCCTGTTATTGTCAACATAGGTAAACCTCAACCATGAGAGACAGAATGTGGGAAAAAAACAGAAAATCACATTGTTTGATTTTTTAAAGAATTTATTTGCAAATCATGGTGGAAAATAAGTATTTGGTCTATGCCAAAAGTTCATCTCAATACTTTGTTATGTACCCTTGGTTGGCAATAACGGAGGCCAAACGTTTTCTGTAACTCTTCACAAGCTTTTCACACACTGTTGCTGGTATTTTGGCCCATTGCTTCAAGCAGATCTCCTCTAGAGCAGTGATGTTTTGGGGCTGTCGTTGGGCAACACAGACTTTCAACTCCCTCCTCACCCCGTGGCGTCAAAATGATAACAAGAATGGGGAGCAAAAATCCCAGAACCACACGGGTGGACCTAGTGAATGGCCTACAGAGAGCTAGGACCACAGTAACAAAGTAACACAATGCGCCGCCAGGGACTCAAATCCTGCACTGCCAGACGTGTCCCCCTGCTGAAGAAAGTACACGTCCAGGCCCGTCTGCGATTCACTACAGAGCATTTGGGTGATCCAGAAAAGGACTGGGAGAATGTGTTTGTTAGGTTTTGTGTTGGTTTTCTCCTAGTGTGACTTGTCCCTGTGATTGCCCATTGATTTCACCTGTTATGACTTCTCCTAGTGTATCCTCCAATCTGCCTCCTCCTGTGTTACCCAGCTTTTCCTCGTTGTCTCGTTACCCCTTGTCTGCGTGTGTGTGTATATAAGCACCCAGTTTCTTGTCACTCCTTGTTGCGTCATTGTCAATGTACTGCTTTTTTCCCCCCCAGTTCCTCGTGTTACTTGCCCTGCTTTGAAAGAAAGTTGATTTGTTAGCCTGACTTTTGTTTGTTAAGAGTTTTTGGATACCCCAGTTGTTTTGTTGGTACTTTGTTTTTTGTTGGCATTAATTAAAACCTTTTGCACCGCCATTCTGCCTCGCTTCCCTTTTCCTGCATTTGGGTCCACACAACCTGCCTGCCCACGCAATTCCTGACAGTGTTATGGTCAGATGAAACCAAGATAGAACTTTTTGGTAGAAACACAGGTTCTCTTGTTTGGAGGAAAAAGAATACTGAATTGCACCATACCCACGTTGAAGCATGGGGGTGGAAACATCATGCTTTGGGGCTGTTTTTCTGCAAAGGGACCAGGACGACTGATCTGTGAAAAGGAAAGAATGAATGGGGTCATGTATTGAGAGATTTTGAGGGAAAATCTCCTTCCATCAGCAAGGGCATTGAAGATGAAACGTGGCTGGGTCTTTCAGCATGACAATGATCCCAAACACACAGCCGGGGCAACAAGGGAGTGGCTTCGTAAGAAGCATTTCAAGGTCCTGGAGTGGCCTAGCCAGTCTCCAGGTCTCAACTCCATAGAAAATCTGCGGTCCCAAGCCTGGGACCGTGTGCCTGGGTCAGATGAGACCCAGATTGAGCCTTTTGGGTCTGGCGTGCCACGAAAGATGCACATGCTGAAAAGCACCTCATACCCACTGTGAAGTATGGGGTTGGGTCAGTGATGCTGTGGGGCTGCTTCGCTTCCAAAGACCCTGGGAACCTTGTTAGGGTGCATGGAATCATGAATGCTTTGAAATACCAGGACATTTTAAATCAAAATCTGTTGCCCTCTGCCCGAAAGCTGAAGATGGGTCGTCACTGGGTCTTTCAGCAAGACAATGACCCTAAACATATGGCCAAATCTACACAGAAATGGTTCACCAGACACAAAATCAAGCTCCTCCCATGGCCATCTCAGTCCCCAGACCTTGTTTTGTTGGCAAAAGGGGGGTTGTACAAATTATTAACACCAGGGTGCTAATAATTGTGACACACATTATTTGATGTCAAATATTTTTTTCTTTATGTGGGATTTTTTCCCCACTGAATGCATGCACTTGTATTGAAGGTTGGATTTTTCTCTTTTTTTCCATTAAGGTCCCAGATTATTTGGAATTACAAAAAAAAATTATTAGAAGCTAAAAAACACATCTTTTTCAGGGGTGCCAATAATTATGGAGGGCACTGTATATTAGGGTTGTTCCAATCATGTTTTTTTGCTCCCGATCCGATCGTTTTAGTTTGAGTATCTGCCGATCCCGATATTTCCCAATCCGATTGCTTTTTTTTTTTTGCTCCTGATTCAATTCCAATCATTCCCGATAATTTTTCCCGATCATATACATTTTGTCAATGCATTAAGAAAAAAATGAATAAACCTCGGACGAATATATACATTCAACATACAGTACATAAGTACTGTATTTGTTTATAATGACAATAAATCCTCAAGATGGCATTTATATTATTAACCTTCTTTCTGTGAGAGGGATCCACCGATAGAAAGACTTGTGACTTTGTATATTGTGACTAAATATTGCCATCTAGTGTATTTGTTTAGCTTTCAGTAAATGATACTGTGGCCATCCCAAATGCATGATGGGAAGTGGAACCATGACTGTGCGTCGTGCTACCAATTGATATATCTTCTCTGCGTTGGGAAATAACTTGAGGTGATAAGACAAAGATAAATAGCCACCTTGCTAACCCACATTGCTTCCCATGATATTTCTAATCATGGGGCAAGGGATTGCATGGCTTAAGCCAATTAGGAAAAGGCTCCCAAGGCTGCAAGAATTCACTCTGCTCATTGTGCGCTACCTTTTATCTCTCTATATAGGTAAAATGACATCATTACAGATTGAGCGCCACTATGAGTGGGAGGGTCGTTCAGCGTATACATTAATTGCGTGAAATATTTTAACTTGACACATTTTTTAATAAATTAATTGCCGCCGTTATCGGGATATTTTTGATAACACTACCTTAAGCCTAAACTAAAGACTCTAGATGAGTGTAGCATATTATGTCTGTAATGTTAAATACAATTAGAAAACGATTTAATTAAAAAAAAAAAAAATATATATATATATATATATTAAAAAAAGGCATGGCCGATATTTTTTTGCCGATTCCGATACTTTGAAAATGACGTGATCGGACCCGATCGATCGAGACATCTCTACTGTATATTTCCCTGCACTTGCTCTATAAAAGTAACATTTACTGACCGCCACAATGTTTTTATTCATTTCTTTTAGTGTTTCTAAATGCTAAAGATTTGCACTTTTGAACTAATTCATTATTTTTTCAAGCTTTTTATCCGAGTTTGTTCTATATGATAAAATGTCTGAGTGAGTGCTGGTCCGAGACTGGTGATTCCATACTTTTTGCTAGGGGTTGTATAAGCCACACTGGACTATAAACTGTCGGTGTCCACTTTGCATTATGGGATATTTACACCAAAAGACATGCTCAGCCTGTAAAAATCCATACATAAATAGCACTGGACTATAAACCATGTTGGAAAAAGTAGCAGAAAATGACTAATCCCTTAATGCACAGTCCTAAGTATTCTGTCACCATGTTCCTCAGTGAGCCTCAGGTACCCCCCCTGCCATGCCGACCATCACCACCCTGCTTAGTCAAGCAAACTGGCATCACTAACGTGCCAGGATCAAGTAGCCAGTCCGGCTATCTTGTTACTGATCAGCTAATCTGGTTGGCACAAGGACTTTTTCCATTCCATGTTGCATAACAGCGGTGCAATGTTCAGTTGTTTGGGCCTGCTGGACAATTTTGAAAGCGATGAGTTCAAAAGAGATGTTCGGTTCTCTATTTGGGGAACTGTATCTAGCCCGTGATGTAACATTTCAGATAGGAAACAATATCAACTCAGTTCAAAGCCTGTCGGTCCCAATGTGTAAGGTGCTAAACAAAAATAGTGGCGAGTCTGTAGGCGCTACACCTTTACTAGAGAGGAAGATAATCATGGCACGTTAAGATTTAGGGCGCGAAAATAAAGTGCAGAAATGTAGGTCAATCCCTTGGGGCAAAGCAAACTCACGAGTGAGATAGTCTCGCTGTAACATATGTTTTGAATACACATGCTGGCATGCGGAATTTGCTCTTCTCGCAGTTGGATCAAAAAAAAAAAAAAATCAAAGAGAAATTTGCGTTACGCAACCACATCTTCATATCCCTCGTGGCATGGACGCCACAAGGGAGATGGTGTTCTCAGATTCTCATGTGATGCGGGAGAAAAAAATGTTTGAGAGTTTTAGCTGGGGAAAGAACCATTAGCATGTGGAGGGGTCTTAAAATGCACCTAAAATGCAGATATAAATATATATGGCGGAAAACAAAGACAAGGCTTGCACCCCTCTTTAAAATAAACTGCTCTATTTTAAGACAAAACAACTATTGTGTTTGATAGAACAATATGCAGGGGTGAAAGTGAGCGGGAACGGTCAGGAACGCAGTTCCGGTATAAGATTCAGGGCAGGAACGCTGTTCCGGAATACGGTACATTGAGTCTGAAAATATGACGGCAACTGTCAAAGCGCTATGTAAAAAAAGATGTATTTACGGTTGACATCATGTGGGGGGCCTGTTGACACGGGAAAGAAGGGGAGGAGGGTGGGGGAGTCTATGAGCTACGTGACTGCGAGGGGTGGAGTGTACACAAATCAGCTCTGTGATCTAGAAACCAGTAATAATGTGAGTCCCTTGTGAGTGTAAGCCCGTTGGCAACCGACCCTACTTTTCCGACTTAAATCCAGGTTACATTGCCAGCACAGGGACGAAACTCGTTTGTAAACCGGGGACTACCTGTATATCGATTTGTTTAGCACACTAAATATAATTTGATCAAAATGCCAAATGTTTATAATTTCGATATGCCGTTTTGTAAAAATTAATAAATAAATGTTACATTAACAAACATGACATACACAACTACAGGCATATATAAACATAATCAAAATTAATTTGTATTTTTTGTTGCTTTTTTTAAATTGAAGCTGAGTTTGTCAAAATTCTTGGAATGGAATCGTCACAGAATATTGTATCATTGTCCAAAGAATCGATTATGTATTATACATCAGGAAATTTTTGCCACCCATAAAACTCTCCTGCCCCTCTCTGGGCACCCCATAAATATTTTTCTAGATCCGCACTTGGATTGAACGTCTCCAGTGGCCTATACTACGAACCGAGTTCAACCTCCCCAGAAGTAATCCAGTTTACCATCGGGTAACCGGAGTTGACTAAACCTGGTTGTCTAGTTTGTGGTCAATCGGTGCTACGACGCTGATTATGAGGTTGATTCGTCGAACCTGTGTCAACCCAGTCAGAGTTACTGCGCGTTCACATAAAAGGGGGCGGTGACCAGAGTCAAACACTACTTGTGACGATGGCACGGGCACCTTACTTCACGGAGGAGGAATGCGCGATGATCATGCGGAATTATGAGGAATTAAAATCCACCTTCACCGCGAAATCCAACACCGCTTCGGCGAGTAGAGCGCAACGGGTCTGTTGACAGCGAATTTACAGATCGTGTGATTTGTGAGTGCGTCAATATGCCAGTTTACTTATGTCCATGAAAAGAAATAAAGCCTGCTCAGCACAATAAAATAAGATTTGGTACATTATTATATTATAATTGTCACGCATCACCACACGAAACAGGATGATTGTATGTTTAGTCCCCTTGACTGTACGAATACGTATGTTCTTTTTTTTAGTTTGGGCCTAAAAAATCCAGCCCGACCCGACCCGAGTCCGATCAATAAACTTGATTTGCAGGCCCGAGCCCGACACCCCCCCCCCCCCCCCCAAAAAAAAATTATGTTATATTTGTGAGGACTCAGGAGAAGAAGGAAATGCGGGGATGCCATGCGTTGTTGCGTAAATAAAAGCCCGTCTTTTGTAACGATTTTTCACAGTTAAACAAGACTGTAAGATGCATATTCAATAAACTTTTATATTTGTCCGTCTGTCATATCAGTGCAGTGGCGCCACCAGGGGGTGGCCAGGGGTGGCCATGGCCACCCCTATAAATTTCATGGCCACCCCACTGGCCACCCCGCTTGCCAGTATATCGTTAGATTGTTGGTACACATTACACTAAAGTATATCAGTAGTCGTGTCCTTCTCATATTCTCTTTGATTTTATTTGCACCTGCACCTTTCTGCCATCTGGTGGCGATTGTAAATAGGAAATTAATTAAAGCATAACTGTTCTACTCGATGCTTTTTGGCTGACGCAATCCTTAAGTGAAAGAGACAGAAAAGGCGAGCGAGCGGTCGACGGTAGCGAACTTCGCGCTACTTTTTTTGTTGTTGTTCAAACTCCTAAGAAGACTGCATTAAGGGTGCATTAACAAGTTTGGAGAAAAACTTTTTAGCTCCTTGTGGATGTGATCCCAAGAGAATTGTGTACTTTACTCAATTTGCAATTATCTCTCATACCTGTCAAGTTGTACGGTTTCGGCGTAATTTGTACAAGTGAGCACCGGTTTTTAAATGTGTACGCCGTACGTTCAAAATCTGTACGTTTTTTTCTCCGTTCGGATTTTGTCACCGTTTCGGCACCGAGACAATGTGCGTCCCCGTTACTACGTTGGTTGAATGACTCGAGAAAAGTTAGAGACACTGAGAGAGAGAAGAGTGTTTTGACGCTGTAGCAAACGCGATACTGGGCTAGGTGGCTCCAATATTTCCTGACCGTAGCCGACAGCCTACAATCTACGCCAAGATATCAAATGCTTATAGAACTACATGCAAAATGACAAACGGCAGCGTTAATAAAGAGCCGCCATTTTGAAGCAGTAGACTTCTCAGAAAGGCTCTGTTGTAGTGAACCTTCCTAGCCAACTTAAGTAACTTTAATACTCCTAAATCGGCAAAATCTTGATTTGAATCGATCTTTAAATGATAAAACAGTTTTAAAACTTTAACATGTCAAAAGTAGACAGAAGGGAACTACTGCAAAAACGGTAGCAATTTTAAAAACTTTAACAGTTGATTCACAACATTAAACGGTTTCCAAACATAGCAAACGTTACTATGTTTGTTTGGTTTTTTTTTTCAATGTCCTCAGGTTGACAGGTATGATCTCTGTATTTTTTCTTAAAGTGTATTTTTCGTTGAGTATGCGTTTGACCAGTTCTCTCGGGTTGCCAAGGCTTGTCAAGAGTTGTCAAGAGCGAATTAAACCCTGATTTTTAATCAAACTTTGTGTCGTGCTCGTTGCAACATCCGGAGGGAGCTTCATAATGAAAGCTTGAAATTATGGCTTTTAGTTATGGTGTGCCACCCCTAGATTTTAAGTGGCCCCATCTGGCCACCCCTATGAAAGATTTCTGGAGGCGCCACTGTATCAGTGGATTTGACATTTAATTTAATCTCCTCGAGTTGGCAGAAAAAAACGCAAGTTTTCTCAATGTTTAAATAGTCTACATATTTCAATGATTATTATAAATGCATCAATTTGAAGCGTTTCCATACCCCACTCCGAATCGCACGGCATACAGTGTTCTTACGCAGATATTCAGCATCACCGATGGAATACATATATTGTCCCTGGCGAAAGAGCGCACGGACAGGCACACACAATTTGCGCGGTTGTGAGGGCCTGACTCGGCGGGTTACATTAGTGACGTCTGCCTAGATCAGTTGGCACAGGTAAAGAATTCCCTCAGCTGAAAATCTATATCTTTCATGGAGAACATCTTCCGGGTACGCCAGCGGATTCTGGCGGTCCCGAAATACCCGTGCTCTCCGGAGAGAGCCCCTCACAATCCGCGCGCCAATGTCGTATGGGTCGTCCAAGTACGCTGTCATTGTCAGGTGGACACGTCCGCGGAGGAGTGCTGTTTAAATAGAGCGTGGTTAATTGGAATCCTGATGTTAAGCAAGATCTAACTCTGACACGACCAGGTTTGGCGTGTGGCGTGTGTTGCCATGGCAACACTTCTCGGTTCCAACATATCCACCTTTCGTAGTCTCGCATAGCCGCGAACTTACGTCGCACGTGATAAAGTTACTCTCGAAGTTACCCTGCTAAGCCAGAAAACCGGCTTCGTAGTATAGGCCACAGGTGATAAACTAATTTAAAGTTTTCAGTTTTACAGAAATACATAACTGGGAAATTATCATCTTAATAAAACAGAGCAGCAATCAGAGTGCAGACATTCTCCTTAGCAGTCAAATTCAAAGCTTTGACATATGACCTCTGCGACCTTTGACCCTTTCCTTTCGCATTATAACACCTAGCGTGCCAATTTGAATGAAATAGACTAATCTGTTATGAAGTGATTAAAAAAATCCTTTTCTCTGTGACCTTTAACCTGATTACCCCACCTCTTCCATTTTAATATATGGCGGAAAACACTAAGGTCACTTGAAGTTCCGCTCTGAGACCCCCAATTTGGCCATATTTCAAAATTGTCCTATATGCATGTGTGATACATCATTGGAAAGCTTAAAATCTCATTTTCTGGGGGAAGAAAAATTTTGAACAAAAAAAATAATAAATAAACAGCAAAACCCTAAATGGAGGCGAGAGCACGCGAGAGCAGAATTCAAGACGCCACGATTATAATTATAAAACTCCACGTAGCATGTATCACCAAGTGTCAAGACACAGCTGTGAATGGCCATATTCAAAATTTTTTTTTTTTTATGGGTGAAACATGGTGATATAACAAGGGTCATGATGCAGAAATCACAGACAACAAGGAGTGGCTGAGATTTTCTTTTTTATATAGTTACCCTTTTAAACGTTATTTTTCAATTTTTCTTTGTTTGGATAACATATCGGGGAAAATGCTACAGTAACAAAAAAAAAATACAACTAAGTGATAGTTATGAGGTAGATATCCGTGACTTTTTTACAGACGCCAAATTTTTCATTGTGATGTAATTTGTTTAAAAGTTTAAAATATGCGAGTGAATAATTTTTAAAGTCGTTTTTTTAAACACTAAATATTAGACATCAATTAATGATTCCAAGCTAAAAATGACAGACATTTTGAATAAAAAACATATTTACTTACCTTCTTTTTATGGCTAGGTTGAAACAAAAGCGGTTGCGCGACATCTGTAAATGGGGGTTTTCAGGGTAAAACGGGCAAATTAAAAATAGTTCGGAGGCTTAGTGCGCCATGAATCTGCGATGGCAGCATATAGACATATTGTTCTATCAAACACAACAGTTCTTTTGGCTTAAAATACAGCAGTTTCTTTTAAAGAGGGGAGCAAGAGCAGAAACTGCTTTTTCAGTGTTGTCAAACATGTCAAACATATCCTGCAATTTTGATTTTAAAAAATCCCTTTATTCGTTCTTCAGTTATCTAATACAAGCAAACCTCTGTGACCTTTGTCTTCAATAACCCAAGATTTAGTCACCTCTTCTTTTGTATTACAAAAATATCTGGCAAGTTTGATCATAATTTCTTAGTCATTCATGCGCTGACTTGAAGACAAACATGCAGACAAAAAAACCCCCCAAAAAACCAGAAAGACATAATACATACATATTTCCGACAACAATTTTTTGAAAAGGAGAAATGCATAAATTAGCCTAAAAACACATTGTGAATTTAATGCAAATAAAACAAAAATTTAACATTTTTACATCACTTATTAAAACATAAAATTCATTTCTAATGTTTAGACTAACTAAACATCTCAACGAATAAATTATTTCTTTAAATATTGTTTTTTTTAACCACATTTGAAATGTTTGAGAAACTTTTACATATTTAAAAAACACATTTGTACTTTGAGTTATTTAAAAGGCACACATACACGCTAACCGTTTGCAATTACATGTCAATAAATGACAATTCCAGTGAAACATGTAATCATACAAACATTAAAAACATGTTTACATCGTTTGGTGGTTCGCCTTTTGAGTTTTTGTTTGTTTACATAGCGTGACTGCGCTTTGGAGGCGGAGTCACCCACAATGCACTGCGATAGCTCCCTCATATAAGTAGCGCGGCTTGCTGTAACAACGAGTAGTATGCTGGTTTGTGTTAAGAGATGTTAAACCAGCTACCTCTTTGAGTGTAAAATACGCTGAAACTCCTTGGAATTTTCTATTCTCCTCGCCGCATGCAAAGTTTTATGCCTATTTTTTTGTTCCACATAAAACATCTTCAAAAAAAATTATTATAGAAAAGAGCAAGGACCACAGAAAGCTGTCGCCGAGGCTGTCATGTTGAACACAGACGAAAGGTAGGAAGTGACTCGTGCTGATAATAAGTGCTTTTCAAGCACAATTTAACAACTGTTTCAATGCCAATTATGTCAGTCGGGACACTTTTCTTCCTCTTTTGGTCAAGTTCACGACTGAAAAACAAAAGGTAATCCTAAAGTAAAGTTAAAAAAACAAGACTGACGACATGCGTGGCTTTAAGACTTTTCGCCACTTCCTCAATGTCGAACACCTGGAATGCAACATTTTTTTTTTTTTTTTTGCGTTCACAACAACTTTCTTGTGGAAAAATGAGGCTGAACAGAATTATTCAAGTCAACGCTTATAAGCAGAATGCATAAGGCGGAAAACAGACAAGACTGAAAAAGCAGTTTCTGCTCTTGCACCCCTTTTTAAAAGAAAGTGCTGTATTTTAAGCCAGAAGAATTGTTGTGTTTTTGATAGAACAATATGTCTATATGCTGCCATAGCAGATTCATGGCGCATTAAGCCCCCGAACTATTTTTAATTTGTCAATTTTACCCTGAAACCCCCCGTTTACAGACGTCGCGCAACCGCTTTTGTTTCAACCCAGCCATAAAACGAAGGTAATTAATTATATTTATTAGGGTTGTTCCGATCATGTTTTTTGCTCCCGATCCAATCCTGATCGTTTTAGTTTGAGTATCTGCCGATCCCGATATTTCCCGATCCGATTGCTTTTTTTGCTTCCGATTCAATTCCAATCATTCCCGATAATTTTTCCCGATCATATAGATTTTGGCAATGCATTAAGAAAAAATGAATAAAACTCGGACGAATATATACATTCAACATACAGTACATAAGTACTGCATTTGTTTATTATGACAATAAATCCTCAAGATGGCATTTACATTATTAACATTCTTTCTGTGAGAAGGATCCACGGATAGAAAGACTTGTGACTTTGTATATTGTGACTAAACATTGCCATCTAGTGTATTTGTTGAGCTTTCAGTAAATGATACTGTAGCCATGCCCAAATGCATGATCGGAAGTGGAACCATGACTGTGCGTAGTGCTACTAATTGATATATTTTCTCTGCGTTGGGATATAACATAAGGGGTTAGGAAAAATGCTTCCCTTGATATTTCTAATCGCAGGGAGAGGGATTGTAAGGCTTTAGCCAATTAAAGAAAGGCTCCAAAGGCTGCCAAAATTCACTCTACTCATTTTACGTTGCCTTTTAGCTCTCGATATAGGTAAAACGCCGCCATTACAGATTGAGCGCGACAATGCGTGAGTGGGTCGTGCAGCGCATGTATTAATTGCGTTAAATATTTTAACGTGATACATTTTTTTTAAAAAATCATTACCGCCGTTATCGGGATAAAGTTGATAACCCTCCCTTAAGCCTAAACTAAAGACTCTGGATGAGTGTAACATATTATGTTTGTAACGTTAAATACAATTAGAAAATGATTTAATTAAAAAAATATATTTTAAAAAGGCATGGCTGATATTTTTTTGCCGATTCCGATACTTTGAAATTGATGTGATCGGACCCGATTGATCAGGATGTCGATCGATCGGGACATCTCTAATTTTAAGCCAAAAGAATTGTTGTGTTTTTGATAGAACCATATGTCTATATGCTGCTATAGCAGATTCATGGCGCATTAAGCCCCCGAACTATTTTTAATTTGTCCATTTTACCCTGAAAACCCCCGTTTACAGACGTCGCGCAAACGCTTTTGTTTCAACCCAGTCATAAAATGAAGGTAATTAATTATATTTATTATTCAATATGTCATTTTTAGCTTAGAATCATTAATTGATGTCTAATATTTAGTTTAAAAAAAAACGACTTAAAAAAATTATTTACTCACATATTTTAAACTTTTAAACAAATTGTGTCACAATGAAAAAAATGGCCTCTGTAAAAAAGTCACAGATATCTACCTCATAACTATTGCTTAATTGTATTTTTTTTGTAACTGTCGCATTTTCTCCGACAGATGATAAGTAATCGATCCAAACAAAGAAAAATTGGGGGAAAAAAAACTTTTATAAGGGTAAATGTATGAATAAGAAAATCTCGACCACTCCTTGATGTCTGCGATTTCTGCATCGCGACCCTTGTTATATCACCATGTTTCACCCATAAAATCCCAAACAAATCCGGCTGTGGCCAGTCACAGCTGTGTCTTGACACTAGGTGATACATGCTACATAGAGTTTTTGGATCCAAACGAGGTAAGTACGTGATAATATCTTGTTAAAGTCATGGCGTCTGTAATTCTGCTCTCACCTCCTGATAGGGTTTTGGTGTTTAAAAACATTTTTTTTTCTCAAAATGCCCTCCTGTTCAAAATTTTTCTTCCCCCAGAAAATTGAGATTTTAAGCTTTTCAATGATGTATCACACATGCATATCGAACAATTTTGAAAGTTGGCCAAATTGGGTGACTGAGTGGAACTTTAGGTCACCTGAGTGTTTTCCGCCATATTTATTATTCAAAATGTCTGTCGGTTTTAGCTTAGACTCATTCATTGATGTATTTATTTCGTTTAAAAAAAAAAAAGACTTTAGAAAATTATTCACTTGCTTATTTTAAACTTTTAAACAAATTACGTCACAATGAAAAAAATGGTGTCTGTAAAAAAGTCACGGATATCTACCTCATAACTATTGCTTAATTGTATATATATATTTTTTTGTGTTACTGTCGCCTTTTCTCCAATATGTTATATGATAAATAAAGGATCGAAACTAGGGCTGTCAAACAATTAAAATTTTTAATGGAGTTAATTACAGCTTAAAAATTAATTAATCGTAATTAATCGCAATTCAAACAATCTTTAAAATATGCCATATTTTTCTGTAAATTATTGTTGGAATGGAAAGATAAGACACAAAACGGATATATACATTAAACATACGGTACATAAGTACTGTATTTGTTTATTATAACAATAAATCAACAAAATGGCATTAACATTCTCTTAAAGCGATCCATGGATAGAAAGACTTGTAATTCTTCAAAGATAAATGTTAGTACAAGTTATAGAAATTTGATATTAAAACCCCTCTTAATGTTTTCGTTTTAATAAAGTTTGTAAAATTTTCAGTCAAAAAATAAACTAGTAGCTCACCATTGTTGATGTCAAAAATTACACAATGCTAATGGTGCGGAGTCCCATAAAATCAGTCGCACCCAAGCGCCAGCAGAGGGCGACAAAACACAAAAAAACACAAGTAACCTGTTTTTTTAATCTGTTTGAGCGGGGCATGTGCGTTAAATGCGTCAAATATTTTAACGTGATTAATTTAAAAAATTAATTACCGCCCGTTAACGCAATAATTTTGACAGCCCTAAGTATTACATTTGATCTTTCTTCATTAGATTTGAACTTCAAAATGTTATCCTTATTTGGAAATGAAATCAATTATTTAAATGGGAATAAGGATTTTTTTAAAATTCTGCATTTTTTAAAAAGCCATGAGTCATTAAAAAACAATTAAAAATTAAAGATAATTAGACTTAAAAAAAAAAATAGTATGAGTAGTAATAAATCGTGAAAAAGAATGAATACATGAATTCAAATAAGTGTGGCCTGTATGTATTTTGCTCTGGGCATTTTATTTTATTGTTTTGTTTGTAAATTTCTTGACTTCACATTACTCTTTGCCTGCCTTTGGTGGCATTAAACATCCAATTCATTTTAACTGGTAGCGATCGAAAATAAAAGTTGAAAAAATATGTATGCGTGTTTCCAGTTAAAAGTTTGGCCCATCAGATAAGGTTTGAATGCTGAAGATTTCTATCTTTCATGAGAGAGATGCCAAACACAATACCAATAACAATCACATGGATTCGCTGTAAATATAAAAATGCACTTTAATGTATTGCACATGTACTCTCACTTTAACCCTTTATTGGGCAAGTGACTATTTTTGTAATTTAAAGAAATGTATCCTCATAAACACTTGCCGTCCACATATGTGGACAAAAGGCCTCAAATATAATTATATTTTTCAATATTTCGTTAGCGCTGCAGCTATAGATTATTTTAGTAGTTGATTAATCGATGAACTAATTCGAAAAATTGAGTAATTGGATAAGGAACATAAAAAATTAAATTAACCTGAGCTGAGCCTCAAACGGTATAAAAATATAACTAAGTGAGGATCCAAGTACAACTAAAGAACAATTGGCTAACTTACATCGCAAAAATCCCCCCCCCCCCCCCTTTTTTTTTTATTTTATTTTTTTTAAACCCAATGCTCTTGACAAATAGTTAAAACATTTTCCCACAAAAAAAACTGTTAAATATACCTATAAACTAAATTACGAATGCATTAAAAAAACATTAGCTCAAACAAAAACTTATCTTATATTGGTCTTAACAGGGAGCAGCTGGATTCAGCCATGTGAAATGAGTTGTCATATTCACTGTTGCCACTAGAGGGCAGTGTATCCACCCAAATAATAAAAGTGCAGCTTATTTGTTGATTTATTTGGGTTAATAGGAAACATTTTATTTGATAGCGGCGTCATAAGGCTGTCATAAGGCCGTCATAATTATGACACGAGACTGTCATGGGCATTAATGAATGCTAATGAAAGATGTCATTAAGAATCATCCGGAAAATTATCTCACTCACTCCATTTTTGTCCAGCTCGGGATCTTTTACATCCTTTCAAAAGTGGGAATATTTGCCGGATGACACAAAATATGTCATAAGCATTTATTAATGCTCATGGCAGTGTCATGTCATAATTATGATGGTCTTATGACAGTCTTATGGCGCCACTGTCAAATAAAGTGTTACCAAATAGTATAACTAGGAATTAATGAAACAACTGGCACAGTAACTGAAGAAATAATAGAATAGTATAGCACACCTTTCTTGTCATTAGTCAAAGTGTCATGAGATTCAAAGCTGCCCCATAGAGTGCACAGAACATGAATGTTGATTGTTATTTACCACTGCAGTGCATGCTAGGAGGCATGTTGGACGACAACAGTGTTTACAGCAGGTGGCAGCAGAGGTTGACTGTCTCCCCCAGGGGAGCAGTGATGGCCAAATGAAGCTTTTGTGAAGCATTGAAGCTTTGCAGCCAATTGGTTCAAAGCTTCGTGGTGGTTCATTTGGTCTTATGGCAGTCGTATGATGCCGCTGTCAAATAAAGTGTTCCCTGTTAATATCTTTTGGTGTAAATTAGGGCAGCAGCTATCGAATATTTTAGTAATCGAGTAATCGACTGAAAATCCTATCGATTAGTCGAGTAATCGGATAAAAAATATTTTTTGAGGTAAAGGGCAATTAATTAATATACATGAGGAAAAAAAGACATTTCATTTAATATTGAACCATTTTCAGTCGATCAATCTCTTTATTTTCGATGTACTTTGTTGAATACAGCCAACAATTGCCTCTCAGATGTGACTAGAATAAAAAAAAAGACCAATTCACTGCTTTCACTCCAAAAACTTTTAGATCTTATGAAAAAAATATATATATTTATTATCTAAAAATGCCATTACGCTTAATAACACACATCACTTAAAAGTTAGGTGTTTTTCCCCACGTGTTTCAATTGAATTTCCATTTGTGTCAAGCCATTTTTAAGTTGTAGTTAAGTTTTAAGTTGGTCTAAACTGTAAGTTCTGATAGGATTTTGAGTTTTTGTAGTGTTCAAAATAAATGTATTTTAACATATCAGGTTATAATATGGCAGGGATATTTGCATGCGTTCCTGAATGCACCGCGTGACGTGCGGGGGTGAGGGAGGTGCGGAAGAGCGAGAGACGTGCCTTCCTGTTGTTGTTGTCGTCATTCCACAAGTTCCCAAAAAAGAAATAATTGCAACCTAACGAAGCGGTTGACTCTTTGTCAACGTTACAGTATGATACCTGCTGTATTGGAGCGCATTAGGGGCCAGTGCTACTTGGTGTTTTATCCAGCAATGGCTACTGAGCTAAAATTGACAGTTAGCTTTATCATATTTTCATTTTACACACTCATCACTCTACAGCGCTATGTTTTACAGATTAAATAAAGCCAAATGTAAGACACGTTAGCCACGCATCGACAATGGTCTTCATGGAAACCTAGCCCTCCGCAGGGCTAACGTTACGTACGTGAGCGGGTGACAGTAAAGTCTTATTTATTAGCGCTGAGAAGTGTACTGCTTTAAGATGGCGGCTGTTTACTAACACCGCTGATTCTGTCACTTCGCATCTAGTTCAACATACATGTGATATCTATGAGACGCATCAGATGCTACCTGCTACCACCGCATCATGCGGGCTAGTTTTTAACAACGACGGTGTAGTTTGTAGCGGCTGTCGGCTGCAGAAAGTTTTATTGCTTCTTCCTCTACGCACGTGAAATCAGCGCGTTAAAAGTAGTCCGGGCAAAACGTGATGCTTAGAGCTGGCAAAATTAAACGATTCCTCGAGGTGAATAAAATTACTCGGATCAGTTTTTAAACTCGAGTTGCTCGAGTATTCGTTTCAGCTCTAGTGTAAATATCCCATAATACAGTGAAGACGGCTGCGGCTTATAGTCCGGTACGGCTTATCTATGAACAGATGGCGTTTTCGTGTCAAATTTGGTGTGTGACAGCTTAGTCAGGTGCGCCTTATAGTCTGAAAATTTCTGTGAAATTCCTTGTCTTACCTTTTAATCACCTGTTTTGTTTCTTAGTAAACATTTCCTGCAAGTTGGATAATCCTTTGTTTGGTCTTGAGTTATCATGAACACAAACATACAATGAAACAGACATATGGATTGGAAGTCTAGTGCTGTCAGTGGCAGCCAATGAGTTAATTGAGTGCCTCATAATGGGTTAAATAGCGCTTTCCTTCAACTAAAGTTTCATTACAGCGCACAGCATTGAGTAGTAGATCTCCAAGTTAGTCTTGAAATGTGAGACTAGCTCACCTTGTTTAGCCGCTCGTCGCTTTGCCGTGTGACAACATTTCGCGCACTTGTGCTCGTGTCAGCGAAAAGGCAAAGTTAATGGCCCACATCTGGCCTTGTTACATAACTGCCCCTCTACTGGCTTTTTCCTTTTCGCCATCAATGGAATCCACATACGTACATGCGCTCATTCACTACCAAACGTGCACTCCTTGTCTGTTGTCTTCTGCATGCCAGTCGTGACGGTGGTCAAATTTTCCATCAGACCAGCCAAACCCCTCGCAGCAGCGTGCCAGTGTTCATCTGAGGTGAACGCACTCCCCTAGGCCGGAGTTGGGCTTCAGGCGAGACGACAAACAAGCTTGAAAGCATCACGCTGGATGTGTCTGGTTGAAGCTGCATTCACGATAAGTGCTTTTTAGCTTGATGCCGATGCAGTAACTCACTCTGATCTGATAGGGCGATCAATTTTGAAGCAACTGGCCTCTCCATGCAGCAGATTGAATGGTCGCCAGCTACAGTTCACTCATTCACTGATGGTCAATTTCAAAGGAGTGTTTTTTATATCGGAAGCTGTCTCAAATCGACCTTATTTACAGATGCAAACTGACTACTATGCCAGATATTTAACTTTCCTTCCAATATTTGGGTTTTCAAGCGGTGTATTGCTGGGATGTCCCATTCAGACACTCGGTATCGAATTTGGCACCCGATACGGCAATTTTGGGAGTATCAGGTTTGGTAACGACATCAGATCCGATCTAGTAGTTGCACGTTTTCAGTAACATTGTACTTTTTGGCTGCTGTAAATCAAGCCACTAGACAAATATGTCAGATGAGTGCGAGTACTGCATCATGTAATATTCTTGAGGTTCCAGCGGAGCTTGGTTCATGTACAATGACAAGTCATAGCAGTTCATTAAATAAAAAGTTGTTCAAATTTAGAGGTGGGAATCTTTTGGGAGTCATTTCGTATCTAGTTCTACATATATGTCATATCTACCGTAGCATTATGTGGCTGCATATTTGTAGCAGCTAGCAACTGGGTGTTGTTTGCAGCGGCTGTCGGGCGCAGTCAGATATTATTGTTTTTTTATCTGGCGGCATGAATTGAATATGATATTTACTCTCGGTCCGTTCCTCATTGCGTCCCGAAGACCGTGCTGACTGTTTTAGTTCCGCTTTACCTGGTATAGTTATAATCGGACTTTGGATGTTTGTGAATCGTTCTCAAATCATCCACGGCGGAACCGCGAATAATCTAAGAATCGGAAATTCATGGTTTCAAAAAAAAAGTTATCACATTGCAAGAAACTAAATAGCATAACTAGCAATTAATGAAACAATTGGAACAGTAATGGAAGAAATATTAGCATAGAACATGAGGTTTGAATGTTATTTACATCTATCACCCCGCAGTGCATGCTTGGAGGCATGTCAGATGACAACATTGCTGACACCTGGTGGCAACAGAGACACAAGGGAGTAGTGATCGCCAAATGAAGCTTGTTGAAGCAGCAACATTTTGCAACCAATTGGTTCAAAGCTTCATGGTGGTTCATTCACTCTATAGCGCTATCAAGTCGTCGTGAAGCCCAAGAGGCCAACAGTGTTGAGAATTGTACGCCTTTTTCTTTACGAAAACATGAATGTGGTTAGGTTACTCATTTTTCTTCTGAATTGCGTATCCTCATGAGAGTCGCGGGAGCCAATCCCAGCTAACAAAAGGCAGGGTACTCCCTAAACTGCCGTGATTGAACCCACAATCTGAGAACTTTGAGTTGAACATGCTAACCAATCTGCCATTGTGCCCCTCTTTTGTGTTACTATATGAACAAAATTCATCATGCTATAAGTATAATACTTTAAGTAAATATTAGAGATATTTGGATTGGATCGGACGCAGATCTGGGCAAAAAAATGCGCATCGGTATCGGATCGGCCAACACGGGAGAAATTCCGATCCAGACTTCCGATCCAGTTTTTTTGAAAGTCCGGTCCGGGTTTTCCAGCGCACCGCTTTACATAATCCATTCCAGTTTTTGCTTCTTTTTCCCTAAATTCTGGTCCGCATTTTACGGCACACCTTCAACACACTACATTACCGTTTCCCAATTTACCGAGAGACTTTATCGGTAAAAATGTCAGCTGTCTGTCATTTCACCTTAGGACGACAAAGACGAAGAGGCAGAGTGCAACATATGCGACAATAAAGTCAAGCGTGGTGGTAAAGCTGTAAGAAGTTTTAATACAACCAACCTAATCAAGCATTTAGCGAAATATCACCACAAACAATATGAGGAGTATGTTAAGAAAACCGAAGACAAAAAGAAAGGTCCTACGCAACTAACACTGGAAGAAACTTTTGCTATGCGTGATAAACTGGTACTCGACAGTCCCAAAGCCCAGGGAATAACAAGAATCATTGCCGAAGAATTCATTCTGGATGACGAGCCATTATCTCTCGTGAGTAAAGACGCACCATCCAACACTTAGAACCACGGTACAACATGCCCAGCCGTCATTGCTTCCTTGAGCGATTCGGCCGTGGAAGATTCGAGAACGATTCAAAAACACCCAAATTCCGATTATTGAAATATGTCAAGTAAAGCGGAACTAATACACAGCGCGGTCTTCGGGACGCAATGAGAAACGAACCGCATTGCGTCCCGTGAGTATGATGAGAGCATGCTTGTCATAGACCCGGGTAATGCCAATGCTCGACTCACGGCTTTAGCTCAACTCATGCCGCTGGATAAAAAACACAAGAATACCTGACTGCTGATGGCAACCGCTACAAACTACGTCAACATCGTTTTACTGTAGATAATAGATATCATATGTATATAGAAGTAGATGCCAAATGACAGACTTGACAGCGTTAGCAACATTGAAGTATGGACAACTAGATGCGTTACTAAACAGCCGCCATCTTAAAGCAGGAGACTTCCCTAGTAGGCTGTTGTGAACCTTCCAAGCGAAACTAATTAACTTTTGATCTAAAATACTCCTAAATCTGCAAAATCCTGACTTGAGGCTATCTTCAAAACTGTTTTAAAACTTTCACATGTCGAAAGTAGACAGACGGGAAATTATAGAATAACGGGAGCAATTTTAACAACTTTAACAGTTGATTCGCAAAATTAAATGAATTGAATGTAGTTAAAAGCTGCTGATACAGAATGGGGACTTGAGTATTTCATTTACTGTTTTGAAATGTTACCTTGATACTGAAATAGTCGTTTATTTAAACCTGAGAGGCTTTTTATACAATTATTGTTACTAATGCACGAAATATTAAAAGCATCTAATAGCTTGGGGGGTTTGTGGGATTTTCCACTGAGGTTGTTTGTGTGTTTTGCTTTTTTTAAGACCGTTTACAATATTATTTGCACGTTTTACTGACTGACTATGCCATTTCTGTTTGTTATTTATAATATTTTGTGTTTGTCACTGAATAAACAGGTCAGTTTCTTGTTACCAACCGTTGTATGTTATTCAAACTCACCTAATTCAGCTGGCTAGTTGTAAACAAGAATACTAAAACACTTTTCAACATGAGTCTGACAACTAAGTAAGGAGGCTAAATAACTTTAAACTTTAACACATGCTCAGATAGGCCGGTATCGGTATCGGATCGAAAGTGCAAAACAATATCGGTATCGGATCGGAAGTGCAAAAACCTGGATTGGGTAATCCCTAGTAAATATTACCATTTGTTCTTATTAACCCCATACATCTAAAAAATTGGTCATTTTTCGCCTAAATCAAGAAAAAAAATGCTTTCAAATAATGTTTTGAACATTTCTAACAAGTTTTTTTAGGATACGGACAATAATTTATTGCTTAAAATAAGGCTATTGAGCCTATTTTCAGGTAGCTATTATTATTTCAAGAAATCTTAAGTGAGTGAAATATACTTGAAGCGCTGGCAGATAATTTCACTGATTTCCAATAGATTTACACTGAAAACAAGGGAATTTAACTAATTTTAAGGAGGTGTGTTTTTGCAGTGTAGTAATGTTATATATGTTAGGAGTGGCTTACTTTTAAAGGTTTTTTGTGCAACTTAGGTATTTACATTGTAAGTAATTGTTGCCAAAAGTTTACCATTACACAATGTAAGACTATCATTATTTAGATGTTGGAATTTACTAGTTGTTCACATTTGATGTTGGGGAAAAAAAGAGCAATAAATTGTATTTTTGCACAGTAATATTTGCTCTTGTGTATACTTTAAAATTTGACAAAAATCTTTTAATAGAATTATCGCCTTGACATTATTGGGAGGAAATTATCGGTTATTGGTATCGGTTGAAAAATGTATTATCGTGCACCACTAATAATATACTTTCACAGCCCGAAATACACAAAATGTGAGAAGACTGGTGTTGCCATTTATAGCAAGCTAAAGTGGTTAGTAGGTTGTCTTATATTTCCCCCCATTTGCCTCAATGTATCAATGCTAATGTTTACAGTGTTTAATATAGATGTGTTTCCTTATTTTGTATGTCTGAACTTTAATTCTACGGCATGTTGATGACCAGTAAACATCAGTGAAAGGAACTGGAGTCTCATATGCCATCAACAGGCATGTGTAAACGCACGCACAAATGTATGCATGCAAGTGGTGATAAAACGCAGCCGTGAATATTACCGCCCTCATTTTTATTTAACGTGCGATAAATGGACTCATTGCATATTGCGACAGGCTTAGAAACTTCAATAAAATATGTCGTTAGTTAGTTAGTTAGTTAGTTAGACTTACGATCTGCCAGCTTGTTGTCTCCTGTCGTCTTCCAAAATTACAACTGGGTGACGGCACTTTAGGTGTTCATTCATGGCAGACACGCAGCCTGGTATGCAAGCTTGGCATTGAGGAGACGGGACACAACAGTGTACTCTTTGCTTTGTTGAAATAAGTCGTTTTGGCCACTCTGATGCGCTTTTTGGGCTTTTTGCTGCTTTCCCCGCATGCATACCTAGCGTCCGCCATTCTCAACTTTCCACGCATATATTTTTTTAACCCTTCATTAACCGTTTACAGGATGTTGTACTCGTCGACACATTTACGTCATCGATGATATCAACTAGTCGGGACAACTCTAGTTTTAAGTACATAGAATCTTTTTAAAAACACTTTGATGGATATCATATCGTGACATTTTATTGTAACACTCTCAAATCGAGGTGCATCATATCGTGCGTTCAAGTGTATTGTCCCATCCGTACAGGCCACAAGTTTGAAACCCCTGCCTGAAACTGAATTTGGATTACAAAATGTATCCCCCAGTCTTGTCCTCTACTCAAAAACTGTACTGATGTCAAAGTCACAACGCTGCCCTCTATGGGATATGTCTTAGAACTTATTTCACCATATTGGATTGTTGGCATACATAAACACTTGGTCTAGTTTTTATTTGACCTGGATGACTAAGAATAATTGGTATCCTGCGTGTACTGAATATAATTAGTTCAGCCTTTGTTTTTATTGTGGTTGCTGCACACCAGTTTAATATTGGCGCGCTGAGCTGCACACACTTGTTTTTAAACACACCCAATACACTTTTGTGTTTACTGTCTAGATGTCTTGTCTTCTTTCAGAGACTGAAAGTAATAAAGTCAACCCAACACAAGAGTATACACTTTAGGGCGGGGCCAGACATGTGTGTTTCTACTTTTAGCCTTGCTTTTAAAGGCTCATTTAAGTCCCTGCCAGCTTGTAAAGCTCCGATTTTGTGCACCCCTGCAGGATTTGGGTCAGTTGAGTCGAATATTAGCATAGGCTACCAGTCCAAAGTCAATAATGCCCTGCTTGTTTGGGCTACTTTTGCTGTTTGATTTGATTTCAGTGTTTGGTTAAAAAATGATTGGTCCCTGAGGTCCCGGCGCATGTCAGCTGATCCTGTTCTGTCTCGACTTGAACTCTCAGCCTTGCCAAATTTGTGGAAGGCAGCATGCCGCTCTGGCACAACATGGCATTAGACTTGTCAAACATTGAAAGGTTGTTTTGCTACGACCGGCCTTGAAATTGGTTTGTCGTAAAAAACAAGACACAATCTGCGTTTTAAGGGCTTTCCTCAAATACACCAGGGTGATTCTCATGAACCTAATCTAAATGAAAAGCTTTTACGTTTTCACCTCAAAACAGTGTCATTAATATTCAATCAATTTCATTAAAATAAATTGGTTTATGATTATATCACTGAGCAGATTATGACAAGCTATTAGTGCTGCAATGATTAATCGAAAATTTGAAAAATATCTTCAAATTAAGTTTTATTGCTTCGAGTATTCTTAAAGTGGTGTTGTAATGGTTTATTTTGAAAGTGTTTGCATTTAGTTTTATTGATTAGGGTGGATACACTGCCCACTGGTCTGCCTCATTTCACATGGCTGAATCCAACTGCTCCCTGTTAAGACCAACGTAAGCTAAGTTTTTGTTTGAGTTGTATTTTTTTATGCATTCATTATTTAGTTTAGAGGTATATTGAGCTGTTTTTTGTGGAAATTTGTGTCTGAACCATTTGTTAAGAGCATTGTTAAAAAAAAAAAGCATTTTATAGCATTTAAGCTAGCGGACTTTTGCTATGTAAGTTAGCCAACTGGCCTTTTGTTGTACATAAATATTTTTTTTTAAATACAGTTTGAGGCTCGGGTCAGGTATTTTAATTTTTCGTGTTCCTTATCCGATTACTCAACTATTCGAGTTAACTAGTTCATCGAAAAATCGACTACTAAAATAATCGATAGCTTCAGCCCTATAAACTATAATAGTTTGTATGAAAAAATTGTGAAAAGTGTCTAAGAATGCAGCTTTCATGACTGTTGCACTTTTATTCATTTTCACATTGTGAGTAACTGCTTACAATGTCCGATCTTTTTTAATAATGGTATATTTATTTTCCTCAATGCAACTTCATCAATATGAACTATCATTATACTGTACTGAATCACTTGACCATATTAGCCTAAAACAGAGCTCAATTATTTTCTGGTACGCCCCTCCCCCAGGAAGACGTAAACGTTTCGTGCCTCCCCCAACTCTGTGCTGCCACTATGAATATTATTATTATTATTATTATTATTACTCTTACTATTATAAGTACCCCTGCATAATATTGTGTCCTTTTTAATAATACAAAAATAAAGTGATATGGATCAACCTACAATAAAGTTATACTTTATTAACATTGTTTTGTTTGGAACAGAAAATACTTAAAGCGCATCACTTTGCCTGAATTAAAAAAAACACCAAAAAAAGTCACATCCAAACTATAAAAAATGCACTCAAGGCTTTTCGTATCTCCAGTGCCCTTTGCTGTGTGCTCTTGTTTGGTTCAAAAATACTGCACACACTCAGAAAATGAGAGCGCCACTGCCAGCCACTGAGTGGATGTGCAATTTCACTTTCTTCTAGTACGGCAAAAAAGTATCTTCCCCTAGGTCACATGTACCACCCTCGGCATTGCTCCGCGCTCCCCTGGGGTGGCCTGCCCTACTATTTGAGAAGTACTGGGCTAAAAGATGACACAAAAATCATCAAATTCAGGCCAGAACAACACTCTGAGACATCACCCGTCCTAAGAGCATGAGTGCCCTCTAGTGGAGAAAAAACATTGTTATCTCAGATTGTAGGCACATGCAGGGGGGCAGAGGGTGCTTGAGCACCTGCCCCTTTATCCCTACATGCCCAAAGTGCCCCTTTTGACTTTTACTGAAATATATCGGCCCGATACATCGACCACCCTCTGTGTACTAATCACTTTAGCTTGCAATCAACTAATTAACTCCCAAAAACGTATAAATAAGTTCTATTTTTTAGTTGCTTCAGTGTCCCAAAAACGTATTTATACGTCTTTTGCATTTTTTTTTTTTTTTTGGACAACAGGCATCTATAGGTTCTGATCTATCTAAGATACAATGCACGAAGCTCAAAACCCATTTTAAAGCAATAAAACTGGCCACTGGAGGTCAGTAGCACATTTGGTAAGAACTCATCTCGGGCCAAGAAAGGAAGTGAAAATAAATAGTCAGGAAACTGATGTTGGAGGGATCTTGTGAGGACACGTGAGAATTTGAGAAAAATGTGGAGAACGATCGGGGGGAAAAAAGGCAAATGACACTGGAGGAGTGTTTTGAAAAGAAAACGAAACCATCGTTAAAGAAGTGTTTAAAAAAATCTATCTTGTTGAGACAGACGGTGACGTTCACAACAGCGTCAGGTTCCACACGCGTTCTGCGGAGCTCACGTTGTGTTACTCCTTAGCCCGAGGTTGAAACCAACGATGAAGATGATGAAAAAAGTGAGACCGATATTGATCCGGACTCATCAGATTACTCGGAGCCACCTCATTCACCCGGGAGCAGCCGAGAGCCTTCCCCGTTGTTATGTGCGCAAATAGTTCAACAGTTCAATAGTTTAGTTATGTGTAAATAGTTACTTTGCGATCAAAAGCTCTATTTGTCCTGTTGTTTGTTATTTTGTAGAACGAAAACAGTATTCAGATGTTTAAGATGTCACATAACATAAGCGAAAAATAGCTGTGTTAAAGTCAGGTTTGAAATGTATCTTTTCACAAATAGGAAAATTGCTCAAACTAAGCTATTTTCTAATGCTAATTTCTAAAGAATTGAAAAAGATATGAACTAACTTTTTGTTCTGCTGAAAGAAGAGAGTCTAATCTTTCTTTTGGTGGGTTCCATGTTTACATAGCAATAGAACAGAATTTTCTGTGGGCCTTGCAAAATCCAGTAAAACGGCCGGGAGCGAAGGGCCTTGCCCCGGTAAAAATGGCTGGGAGTGAATGAGTTAATGGCAGTCTTCTCCAAACTTTTTTGTTGTTGTGCGTATGTGTGTGCTGGCCGACTGTGCAGGCACGCCACTAGGTACTTTACTTGAACACCGAAAACACATTAAAAAATAAAATAAAATAGCTGTCTGTATACCTGGGTGTATAGTGAGGAGTCTGAGGACATCTGGTAGTTGAAAACGATGTTAAACCATGTTCGAGCAAATACTGTAGTCAAAATTCTTACACCAGGTTTATTGTGGGGATTTAAAAAAATAATAATATGTAATTTTCTCTTATATAGTTTTCTACTTTAATAATGAATTACCTCCCATCCCGAGGCTATTTCGACCCGCGTGTCTCTACTCTCTATAGGCAGCCATATGTCTGTACTCTTCACAACGTTATCTAGAATGGTACACATCTTTATGTTCTCTAATAATGAAATATTAATTTTGAAAAAACTGCTGATGGTGGCTCAGTGAACATCTTGGTTTGTTCTCAGACGAACAAGTTGAGTAAAAAAGTTTTGTTATAGAGGTTAAAGGAAGAAAAGAGGCAAAGACTGACTGAGTCACTGCCAGAAAGTGTTGATTACATTGTTGATTTCTATTCACTGTATCCCCCTCCCAATTAAAGTCTGTCACAGCCCCAGCCCATTATACTGTAAAGCTGGTTAAACTGGAAGTTATCTTGTTGTAAGTTGTATTAAATCTTTGTTCATGTGCTCCTTTTGATCTATAAGCTGCCCCTCCATTGGTCTGCACGGCCCTCTCTGATTGGTATAATAGAGTCATTTGGTTATTGTTGCGACGTCCTTTTGGTGAAACTGAGACAGCCACTCTCGGCATCTCTGGCAAAAATAAAAGTACAAAATGTAGATTAAAACAGAAAAATTTAATGACTCTAGTGTAGCCCAAAGTAACAGAGTAAGACAAGTGTTTCTTCTTTGCGAATCTACTCAATAGTATCGCGTGGTAAAATTACTCTAAGAAGTATATTTTTCTCAAAATGTTACTCATTACGTAAATGTAACGTGTTACTACTCTGTTACTGCTCTAGTTATTACATTTACATATGCCTACTTCCCCACCATAGGTGATCATTACCCTAGTGTGTATTATTACACGTTTTTAGACATTTAATAAGATATTTTACTGTGAATCAAATATTAGCGTGCTAAAAAGTCATTATAGCATTCTGCTGTTTTAAGCTAGCTTTGGTAAATGCCGGTCATTACTAGAGGTGTGCGAAATTTCCGATTCTTAGATTATTCGCGATTCGGCCGTGAAAGATTCGAGAACGATTCACAAATATCCAAATTCCGATGATTAAATTATACCAGGTAAAGCAGAAGTAAAACACAGTTAGCGCGGTCTTTGGGACATAATGAGGAACGGACCGAGAGTAAATATCATGTTTAACTCATGCCGCTAGATAGAAAAAACAATCATACCTGACTGCGGCTGACAGCCGCTACAAACAATGCCCAGTTGCTAGTTGCTACAAACTTACGGCTACAGTAGATATCATATATATGTAGAACTAGATGCAAAATGACAGACGACGTCGGTGTTAGAACATGTATTATTGAACAGAGATGCGAAATGACACTTTCCGGCGTAAGTAAACAGCCGCCATCTTAAAGCAGTAGACCTCTCTAGAAGGCTCTGTTGTAGCGAACCTAATTCACTTTTTATCTAAAATACTCCTAAATCGGCAGAATCTTGTCTTGAATGTATCTTTAAATGATGAAATAGTTTTAAAACTTTGACAAAAGTAGACAGAAGGGAAATTATGGAATAACCGGAGCAATTTTAACAACTGTAACAGTTGATTCACAACATTAAATTAATTGAATGTAGTTTAAAGCTGCTGATACAGAATGGGGACTGGAGTATTTTATTTACTGTTATTTTTGTATATTTATTTACTGTTATATGTGAACTTGATACTGAATTAGTAGTTTGGTTTAGCCTAAGAGGATTTTTGAACAATTTTGGAACTAATGTACAAAACATAAAAAAAAAAAGAGGGAGGGGTGCATCAATAATCGTTTTATAATCGAATCGGAGCCTCTGAATCGTAATCGTAATCGAATCATTAGGTGCCCAAAGATTCCCAGCTCTAGTCATTACTGTAATGCATAGCTTTTGTGAGCATTACCCAGTCCAGGCATTCATTTAATGGAGCATTGGCTGTCATTGACTGGGATAGACGTCCAATCCATTTGAAGTGGTAGGGTTGGCAGCGAATGAACAAATGTTTATTCGCTGCCACCCTCCCAGTTCAAATGGATTAGACGACGAGTAGTGAATCAAAAGTTCTTAATTTAAACTCTGAACATAAACTGTATTCCAAATTTCTCGAATCTTCGCATCCCATCTGGCATGCCTTCAATTTGCCTTGTTTTACATCATGTCGCTCCTAAACTGCCCATTGTGCTCTTTAAAAGATTTTCCGGTCTTCTCTGGGGATGTTTTGTTCCCTGTGTCTCTTGGCGGCCCTTCAAATTCTTGTTCATCCTTTAAAAAAAAAAAAAAAAAAAATCATAAATGGACCATTTGATCCGAAGCGACGCCAGGAAAGGGCGGCATTCCGCCGTCGCGCTTTCTTTCCGCAAAAGATCACCTCACGAGTGTCGTTTGACCTTCTTAAAAACATAACCTATATTCTGTTTTTAGGACGACCTCGTCACCCGGTCGGTTTTGGGAGACTCTGGCGGGATGGCAAGGCCGCTTTAAATGTCAGAGTGTTACCTTTCACAACAAGCTGGCACATCCATCAGGTTCAGTCTGTGGAAAAAAACAAGACAAGCAACTCATGTTGGCAAGCGTCTGTATTATCACTTCCTCCATCTGTGTCCTGCCCGTCTCTACTCCCCGTGGTTCTTATCTGATGATTTTCTCTAGTGTTTTTAGGCCAGCATTCATCACCAACTACACAGTTTGCATCTTGTGAGACTACAGTTTTGGGTTACTACCACCCAGGGGTCGCGTTAACCGGATATTTTCCGTCGTTGACCGTTTTTTTAAAACGTTGACGGAAAAAACTGAAGTTCGTCCATCATTTTGACAGGTTGCAATTCACACCCCAGACCACAGGGTGGCGAGTTAGCATATTAATTAGCTATTGTCTCTCTTAATGCATGACGTCGTTGGCTATTCTGTCAGAATATTGTAGCGTCAACGAGGTCTGGCGGCGGCACCGTGATTGACACATCAACGTGAGGTTCTTATTGGTGCACCCGATGTGCCAGCGCGTGATCCAATTGGTGGACTAGATTGCCGCCTGTGTATAGACAAGTTTTCGAGGTACCGGTTTACTTCCTTATGTCTTCCTTCCTCTTCCGTTTCCGCCTGTTTACCATTGAAGTCAATGGCGGTGGAATCGAAGTTGGAAGGTCTTTATACAAGATCCCGGGAATGTTATTTTGATGTAGGCGGGTGGAGAACCAAGCCAAGGCCTCCATGCTTCGTACCATGTCGATTTCCAAACCATGGGTGCTCGTACTCGTCATACAGGAGGGAGGGAAGGAGACTGTACAAAACTGACAGCTCCTGCCCCCGCTGTTATGGAAGGTAATGTGCTCTAAAAATACGAGACCTAAAATCTGGCGCATGAAACGACATGTTGCCTTTGCTGTTGATATTACGATGATGATTGTAATTACGAAGTTTAATCATTTTTACAACAACTAGCTTCTGCTACTGCTGCTAGCCGCCTGTTGCTAATCGTGTTTGAATGCACCGCATAAATCCAAGTGTTACAAGTTTTTATTCATTTGTTTACCGCTGGGAAACGCTGTTATAAAAGGGAAGACAACTTGACTTGTACGTTGATGGACATATATCGAACATATATCGTTTGCGTTCCACAATGATGATGAAAGCTCGACTCCCGGGAGAGGCCGAGAGAGAGGCAGGAATTGTGACAGACGGTGGTTCGCCGTGATCCAACTACGAACTTGTGAACGGTAGCATCTTTAAATATATGCTATTGGAGCTGGAATTACCGAGGGCGGGAAAAAAGCACATCTAAATGACGCCGAGGACCTCCGTGATGTCGCTATTTGTTCACGAGGCTCCGGAGCTCTGCGGTCTGATATCACATTCTCGTATTCTATTTTTGCAATACTTTTATAAATTTGATTCATTGACCTGTTTTGGAGTGCACCAATCGTTTTAAATAAAACAAGAAATGGAATCATGTCTAAATGTTTTATTGCGATCAATGCCTGCTATAAAAAAAAAAAATGACATACTATTTGTGTTAACATCATATGTACATAACCTTGTAGCATTTCCTTGTAACAAAACAATCCATGTCAGCCCTTCTGCAGTCGGCAAATGTAATATAACCTGTAATTTCACCACATTTTGGTCACTAATGGCCGTAGTATCAATCCATTCCTCACGTTAACACAGGCTGACCGTTGTTAATAATTTTGTCCACGAATGATCAACGAAGTGACACGAACTGCTATCCAATCTCATCTACGTGTCATCTAGGTCGTGCTGAATCAATTTTTGAAGATTCCATGGGTTGCTCTGGCTTGATTTCGTAGTTTTATCGTCGTCAATACACTGCTAATACACTGCTACTCAACCGGACCGGAAGTGCGAAGCAGACATTTTCCAAGATGGCGGCGCCCATATTTCGCTCAGGAAACTTGTCTATAGACCCCAATCACATGACGTCACAACTCCGCCCCCTGACTGGAGCAGCCATATTGTCAGTCAGCTCGTCGTGTTTACACATTACCGCTACGTACATGCCTCCTATTACGGCGTGTTTTTCTGCTCGTTAACATTAATAATCAAAATGGCGAAGGCGTGTGTGGCGGTCGGTTGCAGTAACAGAGAAGATAGACGGAGAGACTTGAAGTTCTACCGTATTTTGAGAGACCCGAAGAGGAGAGCGAGATGGACTGCTGTAATTCGACAAGAAATCTGGGCACCAAACGATCACCACAGACTATGTAGTAGTCATTTTATATCTGGTAAGATGCATTTAATATATATTTAGAAGATTTTGGGCTGACAACCACAATTAAGATCATTGTGTGACGTTGGTGATTGGGGTCTATATAGTTGCCTCTTTTTCTTTGGGAGTGGAGTTGTTTTGTTGGTGTTGTTGGCGGTAAGCAGAGTAAAAAGAGGGAGAAAAATACAACTTCAGTGTCTAATTTTTCGCCGCCAAGCAAGCGTTACAAAATTAAAAATGAATGAAAACTAAATACTATTGAATATGTCATCATTATCATTTTAAAAATTTCAGTGACTGGTAAAAATAGATTATGACCGGATTTTTATGACCCTGTCAGTCAAAATGACAGACAACGAAAATGTCTAGCGCAACCTCTGCTACCACCACAAAAATATGGTAACTCACAGTAGCACAACAAGGATGAAAAAAATCATGATAAATAAGCTTGTCGAGATATGCAAAAAGTTAATTAATCACATTGTAGATAAAATTGCAAGCGTGTGCTGCGTGTACTCGGCAACACTTCGGTTAAAACTTCGCCGATCGTTTACGAATGAGACTCCAGTTCCTTTCAAGGATGTTTTATTGGTCATCAACACACTGTAGAACTTAAGACTTACAAAATAAGACATTGTGAGAGAATTTATTCATGCTTAAAACTAGGGTTGTTCCGATCATGTTTTTTTGCTCCCGATCGTTTTAGTTTGAGTATCTGCCGATCCTGATATTTCCCGATCCGATTGCTTTTTTTTTTTTTTGCTCCCGATTCAATTCCAATAATTCCCGATAATTTTTCCGATCATATACATTTTGGCAATGCATTAAGAAAAAAATGAATAAAACTCGGGCGGATATATACATTCAACATACAGTACATAAGTACTGTATTTGTTTATTATGACAATAAATCCTCAAGATGGCATTTAAATTATTAACATTCTTTCTGTGCACGTTTTACTGACTGACTATGCCATTTCTGTTTGTTATTTATAATGTTTTGTGTTTGTCACTGAATAAACAGGTCAGTTTCTTGTTACCAACCGTCGTGTGTTATTCAAACTCACCTAATTCAGCTGGCTAGTTGTCATCAAGAGTACTAAAATCTTTTTCAACATGAGTCTGACAACTAAGTAAGGAGGCTAAATAACTTAAAACTTTAACACATGCTCAGATAGGTCAGTATCTGTATCGGATCGGAAGTGCAAAACAATATCTGTATCGGATCGGAAGTGTAAAAACCTGGATCGGGACATCCCTAGTCTGTAGCACTCATATTTCAGTAATTAACATGCCAGGAGTTGTCGTGTCAGTACACAACTGCAATTTAACTCAGGCCATCATCTACTGGTGGACAATGCTTCTGAAGAATTGTCAGAACGCCTACATGGTGACATTGTTAACAAACTAGTGAATCCACGTGAAGGGAAATGGAATCCGCTGGACTGACTAGACCTGTGGTTCAAGTTCAGCCCAAAGTCTATTATTATCTGCTTCAATGACGACAGAACGGGGCCTATTATAGCCCTTTTCAAACAGTATTTCTAGCACAATGCAGCTCACATCCATTTTTTGCTGCCCCAGACTCACAAGCATTCCCTGCTGGTCGCTTTGTGTCTGTGCAGTTCCTGGTTAGCGGGCTCGCGGCTGTCCGGCTCCATCCCTCCCCCTCCGGGGCCTCAGTGGTGCTCCTGATGCCCCTCACCCACAGCTGAAGATCCCGGGTGGGCGAGGGACGGTCAGGGATCACTCTCTTGGCGTGCTACTACACAAGGTGAGTCGCAGAAATTCTTCCTCAAATCATTTTATTCGGCAGTGGATAAAGAAGATATGGGTTGTTCAGGCATGCAAACTTGCCACCTTTCGGCGAAATTTCGTCGTTTTGAAATCAAAATGGGTCATTCCTCTGAATCACGTAGATCCGAGGAGAAAAAAATGGGGGCGGGGGGCATGTCAACAAGCGAGTGAAACCGTTAACTTCAAAACCGTAGTCCATGCTCAAAACTACACTCTAGTCCTATGACCTAGACCTATCACCGCCACTCACTTCTTGTGACAACAAATAACTGACAAGAGTGAGAGCACGGTTATCACCAATCAGCAATGAGAAGGCCGAACCCCTCTCCATCCCAGCTTCTCGCTCGGTGTTCTGACAAAATCTCCTACATCGGCGAAACGTGCTACATTAGTCGAATTTGACACCCAAAGTACTACCGTGCGCTCTAAACTTGTTTTGTTTAGATGCATACAGGAATAACGTACTAAAAAAATGCCCGCAGAAAACACTTACCGTAATTTCCCCGAATATAAGGCGCACCCATGTATAATGCACACCCCAAATGTACTTGTAAAATCTAGGGAAAATTATTTTACCCGTTTATAACGCGCACCCTAATTTCAGTACCAATAAATAGAAGAATACAAGAAAACAGATCGTGTACAGATACAGAAATGTCATTTTACTGACTGGTGAAACACAGCACAAGCATAGCACATTGGTAGTTCAAAACATTACCATAAACTGACAATATTTACGGTAATAATATGATTTCACAACTTCTCGAACTTACCAGAATATAGGAGAAAACAAAGCAGATGTGACTTTTCTTTTAAAGGCTGCTGTATAACTTGCTCGTTCCATAATGATGAATGAATGTTTCTTCCATGGATTGATACGGTAAAATGAAAGTGAGAACGTAAGTCGGAAATCCGTGAGAGCTCATCGCTGTCAACTGAAGATGTCCCGATCGATCGGGATGCCGACCGATCGGGTCCGATCACGTCATTTTCAAAGTATCAGAATTGGCAAAAAAATATCGGAAATGCCTTTTTTTAATATATATATACAGTGGGGAGAACAAGTATTTGATACACTGCCAATGGGTTTTCCCATTAACTGTGTATCAAATACTTGTTCTCCCCACTGTATATATTTTTAATCGTTTTCTATTTGTATTTAACGTTACAGACAAAATGTCTTACACTCATCCAGAGTCTTTAGTTTTGGCTAAAAGTAGGGCTATCAAATTTATTGCGTTAACGGCGGTAATTAATTTTTAAAAAACTAATCACAAAATATTTAACGCAATTAAAGCATGCGCTGCACGACCTACTCATGCATTGTCGCGTCCAATCTATAATGGCGCAGTTTTACCTATTTATAGAGCTAAAAGGCAGCGTAAAATTGGTAGAGTGAATTTTGCAGTCTTTGAAGCCTTTTTTTAATTGGCTAAAGCCTTACAATCCATCTCTCAACAATTAGAGATATCGTGGGAAGCAATGTGGGGAAGAAAGGTAGTAGTAGATCTTTTTCTTAACACCCTATGTTATTTCCCAACGCAGAGAAGATATATCAATTGGTGCCACTACGCACAGTCATGGTTGCACTTCCCATCATGCACATGGGCAGAACAGTTAAACGGCTACAGTATCATTTACTGAAAGCTCAACAAATACACTAGATGGCAATATTTAGTCACAATATACAAAATCACATTTATCCTTTAAGAATTGCAAGTTTTTCTATCCGTGGATCCCTCTCACGGAAAGAATGTTAATAATGTAAATGCCATCTTGAGGATTTATTGTCATAATAAACAAATACAGTACTTATGTACTGTATGTTGAATGTATATATTCGTCCGAGTTTTATTCATGTTTTTCTTAATGCATTGCCAAAATGCATATGATCGGGAAAAATTATCGGGAATGATTGGAATTGAATCGGGAGCAAAAAAAAAAAAAAGCAATCGAATCGGGAAATATCGGGATTGGCAGATACTCAAATTAAAACGATCGGATCGGGAGCAAAAAAATCATGATCGGAACAACCCTAGTTAAAAGTATGAGAGGGTAATACATGCAAAAAGTATCTTTGAGGCAGTGAAAAGGTTCTAAATAACTAAATAAAAACAAAAATAGTGAGTACTCGCCGCTTCTAACCCATGTGCGCATGCGTGTGGATGCATGCGCAAGCCCGCTGAGCATTGTGTAGGACGTTTAAGGAATGGCCGAACACCGGACCCGTTGGAAATTGCGGCAAGGTAAGGGATTAATGTCAAAAATTATTATTATTATTATTAAAAATTGTTAACTTGTTAAAGCTAAAAGTTTGAGTGATGGCCTATTATAGTCTTCATAAATCATTCAATCGTGTCGTTCGATCAATTCCTGCGCTTGTATTGGTGTCTATAACACAAGTATTCGCTTAATTTCTTGATAACTGACTTCAGATAGTCCCCGATATTTCACCGCCTCGTAGAACGCAGTTACTCGAGGTAGCTCTAACTGCGGAGGGGCTAACTAGCGCCTTTCACACAGGGCTTTGCTAGTAAAGTTAGCGAACGTCAGTTGGGATCTGAATTGTCGCCAATTGGCGTTGTAACGAGTTATTTAAGGCCTCTTTGTAAAGCGCTTGTTAACGATAAAAAATAAATAAATCATGAGCAATTAGGTAACTAGTGTGATGAACTAGTGCCTTCCATACAAGTCATGTTCGGGGCTTTGTTAGTAAAGTTCTGAATGGTCACCAGTTATTTTTGACAACGAGTTATTTAAGGCCCCTCTATACTCTCCGATAATTACAGAAAGGGAAGAGTTTTGCCTTGTTGTGTAGGTCGTTTAATTTGTTTAGCCATCGAGAGTTTATCAAACTGGAGAGCTCCGCTACAGGTCGCATTTGAAAGTACCCCCATTCCCGCAGCCTACAGGTGTACTTCTGTTTATCCAGTATGATGCCCTATCAATCGAAGTTAAGGACCATGGGACTAATTGCTTTGGTTGAATGTAAATAAAGTTATGATCACCGCAGTTAATGCTTTTGAAGACTTGTAATTTTTTATTTTATCGATCGATCGTAATTTCCCGAATATAAGGCGCACCCGTGTATGATGCGCACCCCAAATGTACTTGTAAAATCTAGGGGAAATTATTTTAACCATTTATAACGCGCACCCTAATTTTAGTACCAATAAATAGAAGAATACAAGAAAACAGAGCTCGTGTACAGATACAGAAATGTAATTTTACTGACTGGTGAAACACAGCACAAGCATAGCATATTGGTAGTTCAAAACATTACCACAAACTGACAATATTTACGCTAATAATATGATTTGACAACTTCTCCAACTTATAGAATCTAGGAGAAAACAAAACAGATGTGACTTGCTCGTTTCATCATGATGAATAAATGTTTCTTCCATGGATTGATGCGGTAAAATGAAAGTGAACGTAAGTCGGAAATCCGACAGAGCTCATCGTTGTCGACACGACAGTAACAATAGGAATTATTGTTATTTGGGTTTGAGTTTCTCGAGGGACAGTAACAATAGGAATTATTGTTATTTGGGTTTGAGTTTCTCGAGGGACAGATATAGTTGACGGACACATACAGGAAGTCTGTGTTGTTACGTTTGTTATGGTCCGAGTTGCGGAGCTGCAATTAAGGTTGACTCAAATGAGTTTAAGAAACTAGACTCTGTGCTTTATGAAGAGTGAAAAAAGCAGAATTTGACACAAACAAAATCATTTGGCCGATCAGAGTCAAATATTACCGAAACAAAATGGTGACGTCAAGTACCGTAATGGTCGGCAATGGATCGACGCACACGTTTCTTCAACACAACGTGGCCGTGTCATATATGTGTTTTATAGATATAATTCTGTCTCCATCCATGTACCCGTTTATTATGCGCACCATGATTTTAGAAAGTTGATTTTGGGGAAAAAAAGTGCGCGTTGTATTCGGGAAATTACGGTTTCTATCTCATAGTAGTTAAGTGAATGGAATTTATGCTGTACCTGTAAATTCATATTTTATGCTGTACAGCTGTTCTCTGCTTAATGCAAATGAGACATACTGTATATTTTATAATTTAGATTTTATATAATTTGCTACTTAATGCGTCTTATATGTTCTTATTTCAGGATGAGAGATTTAGACTTGTATATGTTAAATTATTATGTACTGTGCAGGGGTCGCGTTAACCAAATATTCTCCGTCGTTGACCGTTTTTTTAAAACGGTGACGGAAAAACTGAAGTCCATCCGTCATTTTGACAGGTTGCAATTCACACCCCAGACCACAGGGTGGCGAGTGAGCATATTAATTAGCTATTGTCTCTCTTGATGCATGACGTCGTTGGCCTGACTCGGAAAAATGTCAAGGCAACTGAGCTTCCGAACTAAGGCTACGTTCATACTACAGGTCTTAATGCACGAATCCGATTTTTTCGTGTTTTTCCGACTCGAGTGAGGCGTTAACTTGACGGTCTGAACGTGACAAGTCGCATAGAACGGGACCATTTCAAATCCGATAGAATCAAATCCGGGTCACTTTCGTATGTAGTCTAAATCCGATCTGGGCCACATTTTTCCAGACTGTCGCGGCGGTCTGTATTGTCCAGTCCCACAAATCGGATTTAATGCAGCAATTACGTCATCAAAAAGCGAGAGACTGTACGGTAGCTACGGTAGCGATGCAGCTGTGCGTTATTAGCGCCTAGCTTGCCTTGAACACGGCTTTTTAGGAAGGGTCGGACTTGACAACAGTCATTAAAAAAATAAAAGTAGGTTTGAGGATAAGCCTGAGAATGATCGGTTTTCTCTCTGCTCCATATAAGCAATATTTCAACATTGCTTACACGGCCGAGAGTCGGGGCAAACTGCCCATATGTGTGTGTGACATGCACGAACCGTGCGTGCGTGCATGCTATCGATCCATATACTTTGAATATAAGCCTAAACGGGGTTTATATATGCCTGTTATTTGTGTCCTCTTTTGAATATGTCTTTATCAACATTTTAAAATTTAAGTGACGGGTAAAAATAGATTATGACCGGATTTTTATGACCCTGTCAGTCAAAATGACAGACAACGAAAAAGTCTAGCGCAACCTCTGGTACTGTGTTTAATTCGAGATGTCTCTTGTTGCACTATGAAATGCACTTTTCCGCGCATGCCGTGTGTCCATGTTGGTTTGTCACCTTTTTCACCCCTAACCAGTTTGCATGCCTGGTTGTTAACCAGCAACTCTATTACTACAGTGCTGTGTTGTATTATCTTTTTGGTTAATGTACTTTTATTAGTCAAATTTAATGTTCCAGTTCAACAGGTTTGGTTAAATGCGCAATTTGAATGTATCTTTTTGTGTTTTTCCAGTAAACCTTACTTTGGGAGTGTCAGTCAGCAGTATGACGCAAGCACTTTTTGCGGAATTGTTGCTTGGGGTTAAATTGGCTGCCACCGTAGCAGTGTTGATTTTGGCAACCCTTTTAATTTTCATGTCTTTTGAACAAAAGTACTTATTAGTCTGTCAAATTTTGAAAATGTGTTGTTTGATTAGTCTGTTTTCATCTGTATATTCTAAAGTTCCTGTCCCAAAATAAAGGTTTCCAGCAATTTAGAATGAACATAATAATAATAATGATAATAATAATACATTTAATTTCTAGAGCGCTTTTCAAGCCACACAAAGACGCTTCACAATAGATATGGAATCATAGTACGATAAAAACAACAAAAAAGATATTAAAAGGATAAAATATTAAAAGCACAAAAAAGAGAAGTAAAGATATAACAGAGCTAGGGGTTATGGTGGCTAAGAAAGAGTGAACAGGTGTGTTTTGAGTCTGGATTTGAAAAGTGATAGGGTAGATATTAGAGCTGGGAATCTTTGGGCACCTAACGATTCGATTACGATTACGATTCAGATGGTCCGATTCGATTCTAAAACGATTATTGATGCACCCCCCCCCCCTTTTTTTTTTTTTTTTTTTTTTTTTTTTTTTTTTTTTTTTTTTTTTAAATATTTTGTACATTTGTTCCAAAATTGTTCAAAAATACTCTCAGGCTAAACCAAACTACTATTTCAGTATCAAGTTAACATATAGCAGTAAACAAATATACAAAAATAACAGTAATTAAAAAACTCCAGTCCCCATTCTGTATCAGCAGCTTTAAACTACATTCAATTAATTTAATGTTATGAATCAACCGTTAAAGTTGTTAAAATTGCTCCCGTTAATCCATAATTTCCCTTTTGTCAACTTTCGACATGTGAAAGTTTTAAAATTATTTTAAAGATAGATTCAAGTGAATATTTTACCGATTTAGGAGTATTTTAGATAAAAAGTTAATTAGGTTTGCTTGGAAGGTTCGCTACAACAGCCTTGCAGAGAAGTGCACTGCTTTGAGATGGCGGCCGTTTACTACATCTGCATCTAGCTTTTTGTAGATGTGCTGCAAACGCTACCGCTACCGCAGTGCATCTAGTCTTATATAAATGATATCTACCGTAACATTATGTGGATGACGTACTTTTGTAGCAGCTTCAGGTATGTTGTTGTGTTTTTTTATCTCGTGGCATGAGTTGAGCTAGAGCCGTGAGTTGAGCATTGGCATTACCCGAGGGGCCGGGTAATGAGAAGCATGATGTTTAGCTACTCTCGCTCTGTTGCTCATTGACCGCGCGGCGCGCTGAGTGTGTTGTACTTCCGCTTTACTTGGCATATTTCAATAATCGGAATTTGGATGTTTGTGAATCGTTCTCGAATCTTCCACGGCCGAATCGCGAATAATCTAAGAATCGGAAATTTTGCACACCTCTAGTAGATATACTGCAAAGATCAGGGGTAGGGAGTTCCAGAGCTGGGGGGCACACTGTCTAAAAGCTCTGGAACCAAAGGTGGAGAGGCGGACACTGGGGACGGAACGGGGGAGGATAGTGGAAGAGCGAAGTGGACGGGGTGGATTGTTTAAACGGAGAAGATTGCAAAGGTAGGGAGGGGCCAAACCATGGAGTGTTTTGACGGTAATGATGAGGATCTTGTAATTGATTCTTTGTTTGACGGGAAGCCACTGAAGTTGACGGAGGATTGGGGTGATGTGGTGTGTTGCGGGGGTCCGAGTGATGAGGCGTGCTGCTGAGTTCTGGAGGAGCTGCAGTTTCTGGAGGGACTTTTTAGGGTGACCAAAGAGCAGTGAGTTGCAGTAATCGAGCCGGGAGGTTTAGACTACTGACCAGGGTGGAAGCGGTGTGGCGGGTGAGAGAAGGGAGGAGACGAGAAATGTTGCGAAGGTGGAAATAGGCTGATCTAGTAATGCTGTTGATATGTGACCGGAAGGAGAGCGTGTTGTCGAGGATGACACCCAGACTCTTAACCTGAGTAGAAGGAGAGATCGGTACTTCTTGATGGTAATAGAGAACTGATTGACATTAGAGAGTATTGTTGTGGTTCCAACTAGGAGGACTTCTGATTTTGAGCTGTTGAGTAGGAGGTAGTTGGAGGAGAACCAAGAGTTATTGTCATCTAAGCAGACGGTGAGGGAGGAAGGTTGGAGGGAGGCGGTTGGTTTTGAGGAGATTGACAGATGAGCACATATTTTAGCGTCTATAAGGACAAAGATGACTTTTTGATGATGATACACATTAAGCAGGAAAACAGTACATTATTTTCAATTCATTAAACCCTCCTAGATGCCACAAACGGTATGTTTAAAAGTTATTGGCGAGTTAAGGACAACACTCGCCCTGCTACAGCTAACGCTACAAGTTACATTTAGTGTGATGATCACTCAACATTTGAGGTAAGATCTTAAGCCCAAGCCTGAACCCGACCAAAATGTCAATTATTACGTTTGGGTCAGGCTGGCAGGGCTTCTCTAACTTTTTTTAAGGAATACTTGTTATAAAATAAATAAATTGGATCACACAGAGAAGGTGCTGTATGGTAATTGCAAACAGGAGCCGCAGAGCCAGAGCATGTCATGCACAAGTGAACGCCGTGGCCCCGCTCTCTTTTTAATCTTCCCCTCCGCGAGTCCACCTCATCACATATTTTTGGTATTTCGATATGGAGAAGCAAGAAGTTAAAATTAAAAGTAAAGACGGGGGAATTGAAAAGACAAACACGTACCGGTAAGATTGGGGTATGGAAATGCTTGAAATTGATTGTTGAAGATGCTATACAGAAACCTATGTCAGCTTTGCTGAATGTAAATGAATGTGGCGCTTTGCTGTCATACGAGAAATATATTTAACAAACTTTTCTAGTGTTATTTTGTCGTGTAAATGCATTTATAATGATCATAAAAATATGGAGACCATTTAAACATTAAGAAAACTAAGAAAGCAACTCGAAGAAATTAATATCAATGTCAAATCCACTATCCACCTGATAAAACAGACACACATATATAAAAGATATAAATGTTTTTTGAATATGCAACTTAGTCTTGTTGAACTAGGAGAATTTGTTATAAAAGACGGGATTTAATTGGTGATCATGCACAGGTATCGCCACAAATGTGATCACACAAAACTCACCCAATCTCTTTTCCCAAGCAGTGCTCTGTCCAGGTCCTTTCTTCCTTCTCCTGAGTGAGTCCTCACAAATAAAACATAAAATTTCGGGGCTTTTTTTGGTCTCGGGCCTGCAAATCATGTTAATTTATCAGGCTAGAGTCAGGCTTTGATACCCGCGGGCCCGTGTCTGGTCCGGCTGGATTTTCTGGCCCGATCTTAACTCTAGAGCTGTCCCGAGTAGTCGACATAGTCGACGTCATCGATGACGTAAATCCGTCGACGAGCACTACATCCCGTCGACGGTTAATGAAGGGTTAAAAAAAATATATCCCTGGAAAGTTCAGAATGTCGGACGCGCTGTATGCAAGCGGGGAAAGCGGCACAAAGCCAAAAAAGCGCACCAGAGTGTCCAAAACATTGACTTATTTCAAAGAAACAAAGGAGGGTACACTCTTGTGTCCTGTCTCTTCAGTGCCAAGCTTGGCTGCACATCGGCCGTGAATAAACACCTAAAGCGCCGTCACCCAGTTTGTAAGTCCATCTAACTAACTAACTAACAAATGACATGTTTTATTGAAGTTGCTAAGCCTGTGGCGATATGCAATGAGTCCATTTATCGCACGGCAAATAAAAATGAGGGCGGTCATTTTCACGGCTGCGTTTTATCGCTATGCGTGTGCCTGCGTGCATACATTGGTGCGTGCGTGCTGATGGCGTATGAGACTCCAGTTCCTTTCTCTTATCAACACGCTGTAGAATTAAAGTTCAGACATACAAAAATAAGAAAACACATCTATATTAAACACTATAACGTTAGCACTGCTACACTGAGGTGAATGGGGGGAAAAAGGCAACCTACTTTAGCCTGCTATAAAATATTGCCAGTCGTCTCGTGAGAGCAAACTTGCGGTCAAAAGTAGTGTTGTATTGGTCGCGAGCGATTCGTTCTTTTTGAACGAATTGTTTGGGTGAACGAGACCAAACTAATCACCATCTGCACTGATTCGTTCTATGAAGTTGGGGCTTGTTCGCTGCGTGGGAGGGCGTTGAGCAAGCGGCAGCGTCTTCTGACATCGCACACGACCAATCAGACGCCAGCCTCATCGCGGGCATGGGAGGGAGCGGAAACAGAATCAGGGCGTCTGTCACTCACTTCCACGTGTAGCCAATAAGCAGCCAGCGTGCAGGCAGGGGGGCAAGACTGAGTTATGTCACTTCCCGTTCAGTGACTCGGTCCTCCGGTTCCTGACCTAGCTTGCTGCTAACTTTCCAGTAATGCGGTGAACGAGTCAAAAAATGAAAGGAAATGACTTTGTCACATATTTGTTAATGTGGAGCCTATCAAATGCTGCTCAAACAGACAAAAACACCACACAAATCTAGCGAGCATGGTTTAGTGTACTACTTTTCTCAACAGACTCGGGACTACATATGACGACATACTATCAAATTTACAGTAGTTTAAAACACTGGTAGCTACGAGGCAAGCAAAAGTGAGCTGCGGTCGTGTGACGGCAGTGAAGGGGGCAGAGAACTGTCACTATATGGAGGCTTCATGGCAGCGTTATTTACCTCATATGTGCACAGAAAAAAAGAATATTTAGTATGATCACCATAATACTGATTTGCAATGAAACTGTATATACATGTCAATTTTTTCCGACTGTTTTTTTTTTTGTGTGTCGGAGCGTGTCGGGTGTTGGTTGGTTTGACAAATTATGTCCATCCGTCCACCATGTGCTACTCAAGCGCCCAAAAACAACGCACGCGGACACGGGAGATGTCGCAATATGTCTACATTTTTCTTAACAGACTAATGAGAGTAGAAAGGCGACATCGTAAAGAGCAAACAATTATTTCTCGTCAGCATTTGACAATCTGAGATGAAGGGACGACAGGGGAGCTGACTGGATTCTTTTATTGGTTAATACCAGTGCAAAAATTCAATACGATCATCCTAATACTGATTTGCAATTAAACTGTCAAATATCAAAATGTAGTATTGTTTTTTCAGAGCAGCACATTTGACAACTAGCTATTTACACTTTAGTTTTAACAATATTGACCAAAAATAATAGTGATGAGCATAAAAACTAAAATACAACAGAGCGAGAGGTAAATATGATGTGTTGGTCGTTCCATATTTAGAAAATAAACTTTCGATTTTTTTTTTTTCGTGACAGCAAGCATGCCGCGTTGGCTGGTAGCAGCAGCATTGTATATATGATCAAGATCATGATAAAGAAAGTCAGTGCGCCCCCGACCCCAAACCCCCACTCCCCCCACAAAAGGAAAATGTTTAACCCCGTCCTAAATCGAAATGCAAGCAAGAGCCATGACTTTGATCCCATTGAACTAGGACAGACGACGCGGAAGTTCTCCCTCGCTTTTGCAGCAGCGGGAGGGAGACGAGGCTGTCTGTGAAAGCGGAATGATATCACCTGTCACTCATTTCTGAAATTACGACAAGCGGTCAATGAGGAGCCTGTGTGCAAGAGAGGGAGGGACCAAGCAATGTCACTTCCCGTTCAGTTAAACTGCGAAGCAGTCTTTGGTGATTCGTTCGGCTACGTCACTTCCCGTTCACTAACCGAACGATTCATTTGGGCGAGGAGGGAGATGAGGGGGGCGAACGATTCGTTGAACGATTTGTTTGAACGAATCTTTTTACTGAACGAACCGGAATGGATTAGTTTACTCAAGTGAACGACCGATCCTGTCACTAGTCAAAAGGTGACACTTCAAACATGAAAAATCGCTGGTTAACAGCATTTTCAAACGAAAAAAAAATGAAGAAAAAAAATCTATGACTGACACTTCATGCAATGACAAAAAGTGCTTTTTTTTGCGGAGTGTAAAGCTGAAGTTAGCTGTTTAGCGAACGTACTTCCGGTGAACATTTCAAAATAAAAGCATGTCATGTTCGTCATATAAATAAGGATTTCTGGAGTTAATCCCTCATACTTCAGAAATCACATTCTACACTAAGAATACCTTTTAAAATGACACCCTTTATGAAAAATCTGATTGGCAATGAATAATTATTATAATTGTTATAATACTATTATATATAGTACTATACTATAATATTAATGCTAGGTGTTTTTTTAAGAATTGTTTTGAATCAGGTTGGAAAGGCAAAGTCAGTGTTTTGAATCTGTTTACATTCCATTCTTTTGCACGAGTTAATTCTATCAGCATTTGAACTAATTGTTTATTTGTGATTTGTTATTGTTATTTACGTGTTTATTTGTACTTTAATAAATAAGTTTTTCAAAATGTTTTTGTGAATTGATAAGCGTCAACAAAAATGTCATTGCTAAATTAGTAAAAAAAAAATAATTAGAAAAAAAAAATGATTAGATTATTCGACTAATCGTAAAAATAGTCGGCTGACTAATCGGGAGAAAATTAGTTGTTTCGGACAGCCCTACTTAACTCTACTCAGCACAGACCCTTAAAGGCTAAAGCAACATAGTATATGCTTTCTTGCCAAGATAAGAAAACAAATCTAACCACATGTTTCAAAACAAGCGAGCCTTGGAGCGCAACCCATCTTGAAGTACATCTCAAATGAGTGACACGACCCAAACACTGCTATGATGCAGGCTGTTGTACCATACATACAATGACAAAATGTCACACATTGTGAACGTATGACAGAAACTATGACGTAAACTGGCATTGGTTTTGTTATTATTTAGTCTCCCATGACACGTTTTTAGCACATCGGCATGTAAAATTTGTTCTTAGACAAAATATTTTTGTTATCGCCATTGTCAGATTCCTACTTGGTAAATTTTGATTTTTTTTTTCGGAACTCGTTAGCTGGTGTTGATGGCGATTGCTGCCTGGCCCCCCAGTCAAAATGGATTGGACGTCTATCACCATTAATGGTAGCCACTGGGTTAAAACAATTTTATTTAGACTTCAAACCGTAACGCCTTCAAAAAAAATTTCCAATGCACTTTTTGTTTTTAAAAGTATCGATTGTTGCTCTTATCTGCATCTGTGCCCGATTTAATGCCTGAATGACAACATTCAGCTCAGTCTCTTCAATTTGTACACTTTCGGGAGCAAACAAACACAAGTCACTGTGTTTACCACGCGTATGTCGTCGTACCCGGGACATGTGACTGCGCTCAGGGATTAGGCACATATAAGTGGCTCATTGTCCTCCCCGTGGAGTTTAGTATCTCATCAGATATGAATTATGAAGTAGAGACGTCGACTTGAAAGACGAAAACAGAATCATCAGGCCAGAAAAGGATAAACCCTGAAGGGGAAGTTGAATTTGCACTGTGCTTTGTATTATTTTTCCAATTACTCAGACACATGCTGTGTAGTAATTGCTGCGGACAGATGGACTGTTTACTGAAACGGTATTTTTCACAAATAAATGTTTTTGTTTTTAAAAAATAATTTTTTTAAATGATAAAACATCCGCTTTTCATTGTCAAAACTGCCACTTACCCTATTGGTAATGTGGTCCATTGATATAATATATGGCATCAGTGAACTTGCTCGCAACAACCTTTACATTGTAAAAATAACAACAACAAAAAAACACAAAAAAAGGCAACACTTAAAGCAACACTAGGTAACTTTTCAACCTTTATCAAATATTTTCAGAATATTTGTGAACCTATGTCGACTGACAACTAGTTGAATGACACCTGTTTTATATCTCAAGGGGAGACTGTATCGATTAGTTACATTGGACAGTTACAATACATTAGTTTAGGATGTGTTTCAAGCTAGGCTGCGCGCCATTTTGCTTGTTTGAAAACACGTGGTAAGATTTATTTTCTTATCTTGGCAAGAGAGAATATGCAATGTTGCTTTAGCCTTTAAAAATCTGCTGTGTGATCATTATACACCAAATGTAACTCCTCGCATTAGCGTTAGCATCAACTTTAGCGTGGCGAGCGTCCACTGAAATGCTCGAGTTTTTTAATTTTTATTTCTTTTTTTACATACAGTTTGTGGCTTCTATGTAGGTTTAGTTGAAAATAATGTATTGTTTTTCCTGCTGAGTATTATCATCACTGCTTGTTAAATCCATTCAATGGTCAACAGACTAAGTCCAGCGCTTGTCTCTCCAGGACGGAAAGTTGACGGTGACGCAGGCCACGGAGGTGAACGGGAACCCCCCACTGCTACGCTTCCATTACCAGCTGAGCGAGCTTCGCTCGGCCTTCTGGGATACGGTCCTGTCGAAAGACAGCCTCTTTTTGGAGGTTCCTACCGGGCCGCTTGTTGAAGGAAGCAAAGAGGGGTAAGGATTAGGGTTGTTTCGATCAAGTTTTTTTTGCACCTGATCCGATCCCGATCATTTTAGTTTGAGTAACTGCCGATCCTGATATTTCCCGATCCGATTGCTTTTTTTGTTTTGCTCCCGATTCAATTCCAATCATTCCCGATAATTTTTCAAATACATTTTGGCAATGCATTAAGAAAAATATGAATAAAACTCGGACGAATATATACATTCAACGTACAGTACATAAGTACTGTATTTGTTTATTATGACAATAAATCCTCAAGATGGCATTTCCATTATTAACATTCTTTCTGTGAAAGGGATCCACGGATAGAAAGACTTGTAATTTTTAAAGGATGAATGTGACTTTGTATATTGTGACTAAATATTGCCATCTAGTGTATTTGTTGAGCTTTCAGTAAATTATACTGTAGCCATTTAACTGTTCTGCCCAAATGCATGATGGGAAGTGGAACCATGACTGTGCGTAGTGGCACCAATTGTTAAATCTTCTCTGTGTTGGGAACTAACATAGGGTGTTAAGAAAAAAAGATCAACTACTACCTTGCTTCCCCACATTGCTCTCCACGATATTTCTAATTGTTGAGAGGGGATTGTAAGGCTTTAGCCAATTAAAAAAATGCTCCAAATACTGCCAAAATTAACTTTACTCAATTTACGCTGCCTTTTAGCTCTATATATAGGTAAAATGGCGCCATTATAATTTAAACGCGACAATGCGTGAATACGTCGTGCAGCGCATGCGTTAATTGCTTTAAATATATTAAAGTGATTACTTTAAAAAAAATAATTACAGCCGTTAACGCGATAAATTTGATAGCCCTACTTTAAGCCAAAACTAAAGACTCTGGATGAGTGTAAGGCATTTTGTCTGTAACATTAAATACAAATAGAAGACGATTAAATTGTTTTTAAATCCAGTGCAATACTTTTGACAGTACAATAATTTTGTATGTGGTTTAGAATTTTTTGTTTTCAAACAATTTGGTGGTATCATGCATAACAAAACTGAAGCACAGTATTAGGGCTGCGGCTATCGAATATTTTAGTAATCGGATATTCGACAGTAAATTTCATTAATTAATCGAGTAATCAGATAAAACATTTTTTTTAGGTAAAGAGCAATTATAAATATACATGAGAAAACAAGACATTTCATCTAATATTGAACCATTTTCGATGTACATTGTTGAAAACAGCCAACAATTGCATATCTCAGATGTGACTAGAAAGAAAAAAAAACTAATTCACTACTTTTACTCAAAAAACTACATTGGATAGCCTAGTATTTTATAAGTGGTTCTCAATGTCAAGTTTTAAGAACCGCTAATAGAGTGAACACATGTCTAACCTTGCATGGCCGGTGCAACGGCAAGGCCAGCCGTCCAATCAGGTGTCAACTGCGCCACTTACACTGCAATATTATGTAAAGTGTTAGAAGCTCTCTTATGTAAAAGGACTGCGTCATCAGCACCTCTCCTCCCATCGTCACTGACCGACCCCGTGTGTCTTCCTCAGGCTTACTGCTCTGCTGGAGTTTGCGGAGGAGACGCTGAAGGTGAACTCTGTCTTCCTGTGGTTCCGAAAAGGCCGAGAAGATCGACGTAAGACTTTATAAAAAACATACATGCTTAGATGATCAGAAAAAAAGTTCTGTCCACTGTAGCTACCACATATACCTGCGTGTATTTTTTGCGAGTGCAACCTATACACCTGTTATGCGGTCCTCACTCTGACCATTGCCCAATATAGACGGTCTGTAAAACTGAAACGGCATCCAACTTGGCATTAGCTACGTATGCTAACTATAGTAATATGTTAAACTCAAAATAATCTGCAAATGTGTAATATAAAAAATATAACATTTCGTACAGCGACAAAAATATGCACTGTACTTGGGAACAAAACTTGCCTCTGGAAGAAATCAAGACAAACAGCTGCAACTCTATGGGTCGTGCAGCCTTCTTGGCTTTCACAACAACCGAAAATTGTCAACTGGTCAAAGGTCTAAAGACATTTCACCATTAGGTTGGATGAGAAAGCATCTCTAAACTTTTGTCCGTGGCAAATAATATAGAAATTAATTCATTTCGAGGGGTTGGGGCTGCAGCTATCTATTATTTTAGTAGTCGAATAATCGATGAACTAGTTAGTTCAAATAATAGGGGTGCACGATATCCATTTTTTGAAACCATTACCGATATTGATAACTTCCTGCTCCTCAAGGCCGATACCGATACGATAACCGATAATATATATATATATATAATTGTTTTTGAACGCCTGTAGGTCAAAAATACAAGTGGTCGATTCAGCAAAGATTTGCCTTTGACCTCGCCAGAATTTTCATGTTGACGTGAACATTATTATAATGAACAAAACAAAGACGAGTTTTGACTTCAAATAAAGTGTCCATATTTATTTTTTCAAATAAATATAATTTGAGTCAATCACAATCAAACAGTCAATATCATTGACAATGTGTTCCCCTGAAAAATGAGCACTAAACTAAAAATAAACACAACCGGTATTGTGCTTTGTCAGGAGAAAAAACATTTGGTGTAACAGGAGAGGAGGCTTTTGCCGTCTTAGTCCATGAAAACACTTTCTTAACCTGGCAATTATAGGACAGCAAGCCTATCAATAACCAAAAGGCCTCTCAAGAACTTGTAAACATAACACTGTAAAATGCAAACATTTGCTAATTGCCTTCTTAAGGTTTATCACTCAGTGATGGAAAAATACGGCATCTAGAACTGTAACAAAACTTTGCATACTGGCAAAACGAGTGGAAAAAAACGCATACATCCCAGTCCACCGACACGTGCCAAAAATATTATATATTATTGGGCCGATAAATAATGTTATCAGATTTATTGGGATGACGTCATAATTCCTATTATCGGACCGATAATTATCGTGCATCTCTATCAAATAATCGAGTAATCGGATAAGGAACATTGAAAATTTTAAATACCTAAGCTTAACCTCAAACGGGGAAAAAAATAAAAAAGTACAACAAAAGTTAGTTTGATGCTATAAAATAACATTTAACATTTTTTTTTTTTACAATGCTTTTAACAATTGATTAAAACACATATTCGCACAAAAGACATCTAAATATACCTATGAACTAAATTACGAATGCATTAAAAAAATGGTTAAAACTTGGCATATGTTGGTCTTAACAGGGAGCAGCTGGATTCAGCCATGTGAAATTAGTTATGTCATATTCACTGTTGCCACTAGAGGGCAGGGTATCCACCCAAATCAATAAAACTAAATGCAAACACTTTCAAAACAAACCATTACAATGCCACTTTAATATAACGAACACTTGAAGCAGCAAAAATTTCATATCCGTGTCCTTTTGGGGCATTTATGGGTCACTTCCTTTTGATTTTGGGTTACTGAAAAAGAAGCGACTCAAAAATGTCCTCAAATGTATAGGAAGTAACTCAAAATCAACAGGAAGTAACCTGGAAGTGCTATGGTCTTAAAGCCATTGACGGCGCTCAACGTCCAATCCAGTCAAAATGAATAGGATGTCGAGCGCCGTCAAAGGCAGCCAGTGAGCTAACGTATTCTAATGCAAAATTTTGATAGTTTTTTTTTTTTTTTTAACTGTATATCGATTCTAACATAACATTTTGGGCTACAAAGTATCACGATATATCACCATTTCTTATTTTGTCACATCCCCTAATCATAGACTTCATAATATATTGACTGGGCGCGGGTCCGATTCATAGGGGTCCTATCTCCGTCAAAGCTGACCGAATGGAAACACAAAGAGCTTTTTATGTTGAAAATTCTTATAGATATGGACGTATAACAGTCTTGATTCTTGGTTGAAAGCAACAACAACAAAAAAAGTGCAGTTAGCATTTATGTTACGTAAATACGTCGAATGGGCTGCTAGTCTTCAAGCCACAGTTGCGCCACCTTATGACCAAAAAAAGTTTTTTTCGTTGAACATTCTTGTGAATAAATGCTTTTAATCACCAAATTCTTTATAGATATGGACGTAAAACCGTCTCGATTCTCGGTTAAAAGCAAAAAACGGGCAGTTAGCAGTTATTTACATAAATATTGCAAAGTATAATGCCAATGCTGTAGCGGCTAATTTCTCCCATTGATTTTTTTTTTTTCACGTTTCAAAATGCATGCATGGTAAGAAAAAAAAAAAAAATTCAATCCTCGAACAAATCACTCCTGAGACAATCCTTCCTGTTTTTATGCGGTACAGCTACCGTACTTTTTCAACCTAAATCCGCCGTTGGATCGTTGCATGTGTTTGAGAATAACTGCGACCGACTTTGGCTGACTGAAGCGGAGTGTGAAACAGCCCCCTACTTGAATGAGTGGCACAGTGTGTGGGGAATGTGTCCCGTGACCCTAACCCATATCATTATGAAGTCTATGCCCTAATTAACAGTGATGAAATGATAGGATTTGGACATCCATCCAATAGCAACTAATGAACATGCCAACAAGGCTTAGGTTCCCTCATCCCGTGAATGATGTTATATCCGCATACCAACTCAAAGTGTCCTTGTCCACCTCCACTAGTGTCCATCATCAAGACGTTCCACTACATGGGCTTTGAGATGGTGAAACCAGGCAACCCCTCGGTTCCGGCTCGACCCGACTTGGCCTTCATGGTTTACTCTATGGACATCAGCAGCAGCTCGGACGAGGAGTGAACAAATCTTGACCCCAACATCCACTTTTTTCTTCTTGATTATGGGATAGAGGGTCTTTTTTTTTTTCTTTCTTTCTTAGACTGCGAGCAAAATGGCTCGAAACTCAAAGCTTCTTTCTCCCCCTTTTCTTGTTTTATCGGAGCGTCATCACAACAAACAGCAGTCTGATGTTTTGAAGATGCTAAAAGAGACTTGGAAAAACCTCGTCGTGGCGGTCACAGTTAATCCACCGGCTGCCGTTGACGGTGCTTGACGGCCAATCCGTTTGGATCGGATGTCTAGAGCCGTCAATGGCAGCGAACGAGTCTTCCTTCCTGCACTGTTTGTGCCTCATTTGTTACTTTGGAGTCTTATGGCGGAATGTGTTCCTGGTTTCACCCTCTAATTCATGTGCAGCAAGAACACTTCAGGGTATTACGATATATGCAATCAGATTGAACACTGCAGGAGGTATCTTGCAGACACTTAATGCTTTTATTTTTTGTGTTTTTTAGCACTTTGAACAAAACGCCAAAGAAGCTTTTATCTTGGCTCGGGGAATATCATTGTTCGAAACATCTTCCAATTCCTCAATATTAAGCGTTCTCTCGAGTCGGTTTTTATGTATGTGTATATCTCTCTCATTTCATAGTATCAGGTATTTATTGTTAGTTTTCCGGTGACATATGATGAAGTTTCTTGAGGTGGGGAAACTAAAACACAAAAAGAAAAACAAATAAAAATGTTAAATTCTTTTGTTTGTGTTCATTTGAAGTGTCAAAATCGAGAAGGCCGAAAGTGTTCATGTTATTGGCAGATGAGTTATCGGATTTCGGTGTAGTTTTATGAATTTAAACTTTGGACTTTCTGACTTGTAACTGTGAGAAGAATTTTTAAAACGCACTCTGTCAATAATGCCTTGCATTACCTGGAAGTGTGATGTCATTTACAGAAGGCAACAGAAGATATGACGGACTTTATCCAAGGCAGCATCAGCAATAGTAAAATTTCTAGCCAAAGTCACCGTTTATGATCGCTTTTTCGTGACGTTCGCAATGACGAGGGCTCCCAGGAAAGATGATGTACAATTGATGCTTGCATGTTTGAACCTGTGACGTTAGATGACGACAATTTACTTGGCACAGCAGACGGTGATGACGCCGATTGAAGGCTCGACACTTCACGAAGAATGGTAAGCTATTCTAGCATTGTGATTTCTCTGAACTTTTCTTTCTCCAGTAATTCTGTGATATAATTATCAGTAATTGCAAAAACAGATGGGTTATATTAGGGCTGTCCCAAACGACTAATTTTCTCCCGATTAGTCAGCCGACTATTTTTACGATTAGTCGACTAATCTAATAATTAAACTTTTTATTAAACTTTTTTTTTTTTTTTTTTTTTTTTTTTTTTTTTTACAAATTTAGCAATGAAATTTTTGTTGATGCTTGTCAATTCACAAAAGCATATTGGAACACTTAAATTATTTATTAAAGTACAAATAAACACGTAAATAACAATAATAAATCACAAATAATGAGTTCAAATGCTGATAGAATTAACTAGTGCAAAAGAATGGAACGTAAACAGATTCAGAACACTGACTTCGCCTTTCCAACATGATTCAAAACAATTCTTTTTCATTTGCAAATGCTGTTAACCAACAATTTTTCATGTTTGAAGTAGTGTTGCACCGATACCATTTTTTGGCCCCGATACCGATACCTGGCTGTGCAGTATCGGCCGATACCGATACCATACCGATACCACCCCGTTTATATACATATAATTTATTTATAAATTTCCCCCCCCCCCCAAATAGCTACATAATTGGATGTGAAATCATTGCTATCAAGTCTTTGTCAGGCTGTTGCTTACCTTTGCAAAATAGGAAAAAGACTAGTACAAAGTATAATACTAGCCCAACAGTAAGAAAGTAAAAATAAGTTCATAATAATAAACTCTGAATGAACTGAGTAAACTTTTTTTAAACCTCTCAAAGGCCAAACAGTGCAACTTTCATGAAATTGTCTCATTCTGCTGCTGGTTAGATTGTGTTTTGTTGCTGGGCTGTTAATGGGGGCGTTCCTGACGTCGCACCTGAATCCAATGCGGGCTCATCAACGCAGCATTTAAGCACGGGTAAGCTCAGAGAAAGCTGCCGAGATATTTGCTTTGCTGATCGCCATTTGACATCTCGCGCTATAGTCTCGCTACATTTGCTTGTTACGCCCCTGCATTGTTTTTTTTTTTCTGTTAGTGTGCTGCACTCGTTTGTAACCTCTACCCTGTGCAGGTATTTGAGTATTTTTATTTTGGCTTTTTGGCTCGCTGCCTATCGTCTTAGTTAACCTTCGAGTTTTTAGTATCGACCTGCTGTCACGGACTCCTTTGTCATTTCTTCTATCCCGCGATCGCGTGTAATTTTTTGTTTGCAATTAAACCCTTGTACGTATCCCCCGCTTGTTTTCCGCGTCGAGGTCCAACCTTGTTTCCGCATTTGCGGACGCTAACAATTATAAGTAATAATAATTGACCACAGCATCCCGTCTCTCTATTAGCCTCCTTTTTTCGGGAGGGGGGAAAGAGTCCCTTATTTCTATTTCTAAAAGGTGGCAACCCTACTTTGGAAACTAGTCCCAAATTACTGCGGCATTTCTTTCAGTAAAAGACGATAAAAGTAAATTAGACGTAGTAAACTGACCAGAGATTGTTGCTCCGGTCCTGCGCCCTTCCTCTGGAGAGCAGTCCTGCTCTTGCAGGCTCAAACTCGTTGTGTTCGTTCACGTTTCGTCTTCAAATGTTTTATCAGGTTCGAGGTATTGAAACTGGCCGATTTAACTCCACATCTCGAAACTTTCAGGCCGCAAATCTTGCATGCAGCCATTGATTTTAATTGACGGGATTTCTATTTTGAAATATTCCCCGACCGCCGCCATGTTGGCGGCGCCGACATAGCGGCCTTGTCATTGTTCAGGAGTGGCTATTGGCCCGTTCTCATTGGTCTGGAGCAGGCCAATAGCGATAGCTGCTTGGTGTTCACGTGTCATCACACAACACAGAGACAAAGTGTAGTGAGCGCCAGGAGGAAAAAAAAAAAAGGCTGCAGTCAAATGTTATAATAATGGACCGGTAAATGGTATCGGCGCAGTCTTTGTTGGTACTCGCCGATACCGATACCACCATTTTGGGCCGGATCGGCGCCCCCTGCCGATACTAGTATCGGTATCGGTGCATCTTTAGTTTGAAGTGTCACCTTCATTTGCGGTTTCTGACTGTATCATATTGCCTCTGCAAAGCCCTTTGAGACAACCGTGTTGTGATTTAGGGCTATACAAATAAAATTGAATTGAATTTAATGCCTTCAAATCTATTGCTCTGTTAATCCCCATGACAGAGGCAAACGGTCACCGTCGTCGTCCTCTTGCTCTGGTGGCCTTAATCTCATAAAGACTTACATAAAGTAACTTCACATGGGAGGATGACGGACGGCTGTCTGCGTTTTTTTTTTTTTTTTGTCCTCACAAATTTCAAAGAAAAGCATCACTATCTGCTTTTTAAATGCGCTGCATCATTCGAATTATGCATTACTAACTCACTGGGTGCCAGCCTCTCCCAGTCAAAATGGATTGGACGTCTAGTGCCGAAAAAAGCAGTATTTTAAGAGACCTAACTCGACCCTGACGTTGAGGTTAAAATGAATGACTTCTTTCTTTGATAAAAGCAACTCGAATTAACAAGTGGAAAAGTGTCTGTGTGGCTTTTGGTTATGTCGTAACAGTTAAAGCTTGTGTTGTTACACAAGCCATGGAAGATGCGTAAAGGCCATCTGCTTTACTTCAGGGCTGTGACACACTTTTAGCTTTTAATCTCTTCTCCTAACCTTGTGGTGGCCTGATGGAAAATACACTAAAAAGACAATCACTTGGTTATTTTGTAATTTTTATACATTCCAGGGCTAATTTATCCGTTTATAATGTGCATATGATAAGGCAACATTTTGCTTGTATGGTTTACCTTGCATTCCTGACCTTAACTTTAAGGTGAACCAATATTTTTCCCATGTTGTCAGTCTGAGTACTACTAATGGATATGTTTTTAGTGCCGGTGACATCATAAAAAAATAGCATTATTATGTGAATTTAAAATCATTTTTTGAGACGATTTCTCATATACAACAATTTGGCAAAGCGCAAATGACGAAAAATGAGTCTTTCAAACTGCTGTTTAGCTGCTACTGTCATTATAGTGCTCTGGCGCCGCCATCCGGGCGATGACGTCGGCCCAATGGAGGCGTAAGATTCAAAACGAGGGAAATGCAACAGAGCAGCAAAAAAGTCCTCATTGTTTTTCTCTCTCTACTCCAATATTTTTACAGGATATTGTTTTTATCTTAGGAATTTTCTCCAATTGCTAAATAAAAATGTATGGTCATGACAAATAAGTCTCGTGCTAAATGGAATATGAAATATTAAAAATGCATTTATTCTGTACAACAGGGTTAAATTACTGCATAATGGTTTAAACTGCAGACTTCTTAAACCTCATGAACGGTATTTTATGTCACCGGCTTTTGTCATTTCCCTGCCCCGGCTTTGAAAACAAATTTGGAAACAAATGCGGCTTTGGAGGAAAGGGCGTATACAAAACCGGAGGCGTGAGACCTATGCTAACCCAAACCGAGCGGCTTTTTCAAGTCTCCTCCTCGCCTTTCGAAAACAAAAATCACACAAAACTACCCCGACTCATTTCACACATGGTGGCGGGGGTGATAGCCTTCACCGATCAGCCAGCACCCGGCGGCGAGCAAGTTTCTGCTCGTCGTTGAACGCAGAAAATGGCGGATTCTCGGTGGACAAACCATCCGACGAAGGAGGTTGTGGCTGCCCAAGCCCAAGCCGAGGATAGTGCTCTCTCGGCGGGCACACAAAGAGGGCGCAGAGGGGTGGAAGTGTCTACACCAGGGGTCCCCAACGACCGGGCCGCGGACCGATACCGGTCCGTGGCGCATTTGGTACCGGGCCGCGCAGAAATAATAAATAATTTATTAACGACTGCATTCTGGCCAATTGACTTTGGCCTGTGTCGCTTAACACACCAATATCTCTGTCTACTCTAGATATACAACTACAGGATAGGAGGTCGTCATAGAAATGCATTGATTGAGCTGTTAGCACTAAATTTCGTTTTGTATATCTATACGCGCTTGGACTCGATAATAACGTATGACGTAGGTCGTCGCCAGTCACATTTCTTCCCGGAAATAATTAGCCCCTACACTAGAATGACTGAATAACAGACATCTTTGGACAGACTTTTTACGGGGAAAAGGGAACCTGACGAGCCAGAATATGTGCCTACAACCTTGAAGAAAACAAAATTTATGCTACTTCCCAATCACTAAAGACCCACGAACTGCGAAGGAGTGAATTCGTGACCCGTATGTGAATAAAGCGAGTGATTCGAGCATGTCTGTGCAACAGGAATATCAGCTTGTAGAGATCGCAAATCACGGTGATCTTAAACGTACATTTGAGACAACAACTCTACCGAAGTTCTGGATCAAAGTCATTTCGGAATATCCTGACATCGCTAGGAGCGCGCTGAAAACTACAATTTCCAACATCGTGCATTTGTGATGCTAGCTTTTCTCACTCTCCCATCTCGGGACCATCTCGTCTCAACAAAACAAACTCAGGCCTCCCACTGATTCAGTGAGTGAGTTGTATTTTTTCCCTGCACTTAACACGACGGGGCTAAAAAGAAATGCTATTTTATATTTGCTGTATTTTTCTGCCGCGCATTGTTAGTGTTCTGACAAAATTGGAATGCGCGTAACGTTAAAAAGGACCGCAAATGCAGCGATTCCAAAGTACAAACTACAAACTTTCTTTTAGTCAGGGGGCCAATTCTAAAAAGTGCTTCCGTTAAGACGTTTGCTGCCATGTCAGGGTAAAAGATGACAACCTATTTATTTAGTTAGAGGGGACCCGCGGGTCAAATTCTGGAGTGGTTGTCAGGCTGAAAAAAGGGTTTTGTGACTTTTAGGAGCTATTTTAAGTTAAAAACAAGTTATTTTGTGTAACGCGACATAACTACAGAAAACGGTGATTATCTTGGGAACCACAAGGGCCACAGACAAAAACTTGGTATCAAATGAAAGCTGACACTTCTGGGATGTCTTTAGAATTGTCAGAATGTTCATCCCTATTACATCATAGGAGAAAATGGAGCATGAACATGTAAAAATCAATTTCCGCCTAATGTGTACCACTTTATAAAATGAATAGCAGCTTGGAAACATAAGATACAAACTCAAAACCTCTACAAATCAGTACCCCCATCTAGGGGAAAGATTTGTGCCAAGTGTCAGGCATGTATTGTGAATTGGGACAACACTGCACATGTTTTTAGCATTTAATGACCAGGCAGAAATCTAGAATTCCATTTAAGCCTATACCATTAGGTCCTATTTGACTTCATATACTTGACTATAAATCCAATCCAATTATATTGATTTGACATGATTATGATCTATAATTATGATATATATATTTATATACAGTGTATCACAAAAGTGAGTGCACCCCTCGCATTTTTGCAGATAGGGTATATCTTTTCATGGGACAACACTGACAAAATTACACTTTGATACAATGAAAAGTAGTCTGTGTGCAGTTTATATAGTAGTTAATTTAGTTCCCTCTCAAAGTAACTCAAATACAGCCATTAATATCTGAACCCCTGGCAACAAAAGTGGGTACACCCCTATGAAAAAAACGTACGAGGGGTATTCAAAAAGTAATGCACCAAACTTTATTATGTACAAAGAAATTATAATCGCAACATGTATTATACATCAAAATAAAGGTACAAGTGTGAGGATTACATTTTTACTCTTCCACATAGTCTCCACCTCTCTCAGGAGCTACAGTCCACCTATGAACGAGGGCATGTATACCAGTGTTGTAGAACGCAGCCGGTTGATCTCTAACCCAATTCTTGACAGCTTGTTTTCACTTAATCGTCATTGCCATATCGGTTGCCCTAAAGTCCTTCTTTCATTGGACCAAAGAGGTGGTAGTCTGACGGTGCCAAATCAGGAGAATATGGCAGATGTGGTATCACAGTCCATCCAAATGAAGTGATGACCTCCATGGTCCTGATGCTTGTGTGAGGATGTGCATTGTCATGCTGGAGAAGCACGTTTGCCATGTCCAAGTTGGGCCGAACACGTCGAATTCTTGCTTTGAGCTTCCTAAGAGTCTCAATGTATACCTCCACGAACCCTAACCCTCAGAGGGGTTTCTCCCTCTGCAACAAGGAATTTGATTACAGCTCTTTGTTTCTGACGAGCTTCAAGAGGGGCAGCCATTTTGAAAGCTAGTTTAAACTTTAAAAATCTGAAAATAAGAAGAACACATATAACAATCGCAAAAAGGTGTCTCCTATCATGTTCGTGCCAAATATGAACAAGCTTGGTAAAATCCTGTACAAGCAATGCACTTGAGTGCATTACTTTTTGAATGCCCCTCGTACATCCCTAAATGTCCAAATTGAGTACTGCTTGTCATTTTACCTCCAAAATGTCATGTGACTCGTTACGTGAGTGCTGTCAGCATAGCTGCAGAGATTGAAGACGTGGGGGGTCAGCCTGTTAGTGCTCAGACCATACCCCACACTCTACATCAAATTGGTGTGCATGGCTGTCACCCCAGGAGGAAGCCTCTTCTGAAGACTGTACACGAGAAAGCCTGGCTGTCTCATCAGACCGGAACCATGTCCTATGGTCTGATGAGACGGGCGGCGTATGGTCTGAGCACTAACAGGCTGACCCCCCACGTCTTTAATCTCTGCAGGAATGCTGACAGCACTCCTGTAACGAGTCACTTGACATTTTGGAGGGAAACGGGGTTTGTTGGCTGTTCCTGCCTTCATCCAAACTTCAGGCCTCAAATGTTGTGCAAAGACAAGTAGCAACACCAGAACATCTGTGTCTCTGCATTGAATGATGAGCCGTTGAAACCAAGTTTGTTATTCCTATACCAATGTGTTTTGGTGTTGGTTTCCGTCCACCAGAAGCTAGGAAAACACTGTCTTAAGCAATGCTGAGTAGTTTTGTATTAAAAGTTTCTTCACAATCATTTTGTAGATCAGCATCACCAATACAAAGGAGTCGTAACAACATGTATAGACTTTCAAGCACAACTTCTACCGCATGATGCAGATCTATTTCTCCAATAACATCATGTCCCAGACACTCCCTAATGTCCGCCTTGATCTTCAATGCCACCCAGTACAGCCAACTCAATATCTGAGCATCCTTGTCAGTTCCACAGCTAGTCATGGTTGCCGCTTGCGTGTCATCATGTACATTATCTGTTAATTTCTTCATATTAAGTATGGCATCCTCAGCCTTCATTTCAGATTTCATTATAGGATCAGTTGTTTTTTGTGAATGCACCAATATTGCTTTTCCATCAAGCAACCTGTCAAGCTTTTCCTTAACACACTGACATCTGTAACTTTCTGGATCCACGTCAAAGTCTGCAAGCAGCTTACAGTATCTTTCCCAAACTGTTCTCATTGAGTATATTTGACCTCTGGCAAGTCCTGCTCTAAACTCATCTCCTGCGTTATTTAAATATATGGAATAAGGATCATTTCCTCCTGATGATGTATTCTGATATTTCCTTAAGAATGCCCTGTAGCAGATAAGATGGTACTTGCCCTCTGTGGCAATCAAGTCATGGACTCCTGCAAGCCTTGGTCCTAATTCTGTGTCTTGATGAGTTAGGTGAAGAATCTTTTCAGATGTACTCAGGACTTGGATGTTGCGAAGTTTGTCTCTTTGCTCATCTTTCTGACAAAAGATACATTTTCCCAAGTGACTGGAGATACTGATTGTCTAGTGAAGCGGGGGCAGAAGGTGCTTGTAGGTTCCCGGGATGTACTTGCTTTTTAATTTTTTTTAATTTTGTCTGTGTGTAGGAATGCCTGGATTCGATCCAAAGCATCTGCATATTCCACATCTTTGTATTTTGCTTTCACTTGCTCTGACTCTGATAAAATTCAGGCCTTCCTCAGGTGGTTTTTGTAGCTGCTTTTCTTTGTTGTACTTTCCAAATAAAACATTTGTGCCAATTTATACCTCGTGCTATTTGATCTTCTTAGGGTTCTAAGCTTTGTGCTCCCTCTGTCTCCATGTTAACTTATCTGAAAAGCAAGGGAATCATTATCTTTTCTTTAGCCTGCTTCTTTAGGAGACCGAAAATATAGATTATTTTAGCTGAGTGGCTATGCTAGTTAAAAAGGTGGTCAACACTTATCTAGCAGAATGTAGAACTTAGTATTGTGCAGAAATAAATATTCCCAGTACACATGTACACATCAACATGTAGTTATTACCAAGGCACGTGAGCCTAAATATCTAGCTATGATGTTTAGCTAGTAGGGAAATAGGTTTCCCTACCTTTTCTGCCACTTTGTGGTGAGACCTGACTTGTTGTTGTAGACAGTTAGAAATCAGAGAGATGTTTTTGTTGTAGAAAATTAGAAATTAGTGAATCTAGTCAATGATTTCCTATGAAAACACCTTCTGTGATCTCCAGTGAACCTCTTTCTTCAGGCCTCAGCACAGTTGTGGTAACAAAACTGTGCCCCTGTGGTGCAATACTCCTTTGCTATGCTTATTATTCAATTTATCAAAGGTTATATTTGCAGATAAGATTGATTATATTGGAAGTATGTCCAAGAGTACAGTAGGGGATAAGAAGAATAAGGAAACACTTAGGGATAAATTCCGCTTTTGGCCACTTTTAAAGATATAGTTTTAAAATGGACAAAATCAAATTTTCCAAGCTGACAACCAGTCTAGATTACATCCCAAGGGATCAAATATTAATATTTTATAGGTTGTCATCTTGTACCCTGAGATGGCCGCATCAGTGACAATGTCAGTTTTGGCCCCCTGACTATAGCTTACACACTAAATGCTGCTCCTCATTTATCCACTATAAGGCAACAGCACTCTAAGCAACATTACCCCATGTGACCTTTTACTTCCAATTTTCTAAAGTCGCGACAATCAACAAAAAAAAAGTTGATTGCGACGGCCGACGCCTCAAGGATAGGTGGAAATTGCACTATTTCTTCACTAAAATACGCAACAACTGTGTCTGCCTCATTTGCAAAGAGACAGTCGTTGTTTTTAAAGAGTTCAATGTGAGGCGATATTACCAAACGACATGCTGACATGGACGACAAGATTACAGGGAAGAAACGCAGCGAGAAATCGAAGCAACTTGAAGCTAGTTTAATTTCACAGCAGTGGTATTTCGCAAGAGCCTGAGTCGAAAGAGAATGCCACAAAGGCTAGTTGCGAGATTGTTGAAATTATTCATTTAAAGAAATAATAAAGCAAATGTGACACACAGAATGGCTTGCTAAAATGTGCTTAAATATATTCTACGCAAAGTACGTCAGCCAAGGTCGGCCCCCCACATTTTTACCACACCAAATCTGGCCCCCTTTGCAAAAAGTTTGGACACCCCTGATGTAAGCGTAAGACACGTGGAATATATGTATTGACAGTGGCGGTCCTGGCTACTTTCGCGCACTGGGCGAACCACCCCATCAGCCCCCCCCCCCCGCCGACATCAAACACAAGAATGTGTTACGTTTTTTACGTTATTTTATTAAAATAGTCTATCCCTCGCCCAAAGGCGTAGCAAGGGTCCCCGGGGGCCCTAGGCAACAGGCAACATGGGGCCCTTTGAGCATGTGCAAGTAAGGGGGACAGTTGGACTTGTAGCAATAGCATATCTAATAAAAGTCTAATAAAGCCTCGCTCTCATAGAGCGCTTTTTTGGACCCTCAAAGTCCAAACTACGACTACTACTACTACTAGTCTGCAGTGCTTCGACTACATTAGGACATAAAACTACAGTAACATAGTACACTCACCGCTGTCTTGCTTCCTTTTCTCCTCTTCTGCTTGTTTTTCTTTCTTTTTTTATTTCCAGACGGATAACTTTTCATTTCGCCAAAAAAGGGCCCGATCGCCACCCACTCTCACTCTGAGTCACGTGACAGACATACATATTTGCGGAGTAAAATGAACACGGGGGGGGGGGTTCGAATGCGCGCTGCGTGCGGTCATCTTGGCCATAAAAGTGGCGAAAACTAAGCACTTTACACTCATATGGATGTACAACATCATTTTAAGATGCTAAACTAATACTTTCCCTCTTAAAGCAAATGTGCAATGCGAATATAAAGTAAAGAACGCTCTCCTCGACGCAGCGAGAACGAGTGGGATCAACCAGCCGACGTAACAGGAAAAACACGAAACGGTCGCGCTGATGACTGCTCTAACTTATCATAAGAACTTTATGGCATGAAGAGGAAATACTTACATTCGTTCATGGACGCACAGATTAATCCTAACAGGTGGGGTGGCCGTCCTCGGCTCCAAATGCGCACCTTATGCTTACGCCTATTCTCGTTCTCAGAATATGCAGCGCTTTTGACGTAGGACAATAACAGGACTGGTTGCTATGGGAACGTACGCAGCGGCATACCGCATACCCAAGTAACCTTGCTAAAAGGAGTATTAAAATTGCTAATAAAATCGTTTAGGATTATTTTAGATGCATATATGTTATATTTTTCTTAGAGTATTGAACGAGGAATATGATAGACCCATTAATGGACTTTCTTGGAAAAAATCATTTCTTCAATTAGTCACATGAATAATGAGGTGGCCTGTGAAAAGCTGTACGGGGGCGGTATGGGGCCCCGTACGGTACAGGGGCGATGCGGGGCCCCGCCCCCCTCCTTGCTTTTCCTCTGAGAGTGATTGAGACTCGTCCTGCTCACTCACTCTGCAGTTGCAAGCAACTGATCCCCCTCCTGTGTCCCCCTGCCATTTCCTCTGACACACACGATTCTCAGCAGCAGTTGAAATGATAGTAAAGGGTGCCCCAGCGCCCACTCTACTAACTTGATGTGGAAATGAGCGGTATTAGTCTAGAAAACTAGCAGATTTTTATTTTTATTTATTTTTTTTTTTCGAGGGCGCTTGTGCGCCCCCAAATAGATTGCGCCCTGGGCGGTCGCCCACATTGCCCATAGCAAAAACCGCCTGTGTGTATCGAGGAAGACGCAAGTTTGCAATCTTATTCGTATTTTAACTTTGTGCTTTGTGCACGAATAAAAGCAGACCTTCATCGTTGTGCATTAGTAAAATTAGCATACCCGCATCATGGAAAATGCAAGAAGAAATGTATATGACGTGCCGAGTTGAATTGCAGGCTTGGATGGCCAGCGGCGTCAGATCGTTTACAAAAGTGGCCGTATGCGAAGAGCAACTTTTGCAAAAGTCTGACAGCGTGGAGCAGCGTGAAAAAAATCCACCATCACCAACGGGTTTCCAAAAGCCGGTCTGCTGCGTGACGAAGAGGACGACACACGCTCAGGAGTGAGCTTGAGGAGTCAGCTAAGTGCTGTGTTGCTGGCGCTGTTTGGAAAGAAAAGTTAAGGTATTGCAACTAGGTTGTTCCGATCATGTTTTTTCGCTCCCGATCGTTTTAGTTTGAGTATCTGCCGATCCCGATATTTCCCGATCCGATTGTTTTTTTGTTTTTTTTTTTACTCCAGATTCAGTTCCAATCATTCCTGATCATTTTTCCAGATCATATACATTTTGGCAATGCATTAAGAAAAAAATGAATAAAACTCGGACGAATTTATACATTCACCATACAGTACATAAGTACTGTATTTGTTTATTATGACAATAAACCCTCAAGATGGCATTTACATTATTAACATTCTTTCTGTGAGAGGGATCCACGGATAGAAAGACTTAATTCTTAAAGGATAAATGTGACTTTGTATATATATTGTGACTAAATATTGGCATTGAGTGTATTTGTTGAGCTTTCAGTAAATGATACTGTAGCCATTTAACTGTTTTGCCCAAATGCATGATGGGAAGTGCAACCATGACTGTGCATAGTGGCACCAATTGATATATCTTCTCTGCGTTGGGAAATAATATATGGTGTTAAGAAAAAGATCAACAACTACCTTTCTTCACCACATTGCTTCCCACGATATTTGTAAATGTTTGAGAGAGGGATTATAAGGCTTTAGCCATTTGAAAAAAGGCTCCAAAGACTGCCAAGATTCACTCTACTCATTTTACGCTGCCTGTTAGCTCTATATGTAGGTAAAACGGCGCCATTATAGATTGAATGCGACAATGCGTGAGTGGGTCGTGCAGCGCATGCGTTAATTGCATTAAAAATTTTAACGTGATTACTTTAAAAAAAATCAATTACTGCCGTTTATGCGATAAATTTAATAGCCCTACTTTAAGCCAAAACTAAAGACTGTGGATGAGTGTAAGACATTTTGTCTGTAATGTTAAATACAATTAGAAAACGATTTAAATAAATATATATATATATATATATTAAAAAAGGCATGTCCGATATTTTTTTGCCGATTCCGATACTTTGAAAATGACGTGATCGGACCCGATCGATCGGGACATCTCGAATTGCAACGATGACAAAGAGTAACCCGTTAAGTTAGGTTGCAATTCTTAATTTCGGAAACTCGTCGAACAACACACGACTGCTGCCTCTAGCAGCCAACGCACACACACAGACACACCCGCAACAACAGCACGTCTCTTGCTCTTCCGCACCTCCCTTACCTGTAAGTCACGCGCTATATCATAACCCGATTCGTTAAAGTATGGTATTAAAATTTAGAAAACTATATAAAGAAAATTTATATATATAAAGAAAAATATATAAAGAAAATTTCTTTATATATATGTAACGGCAGGAAATATGCTCGTGAAATTATTACGGAAGTGACGCGGGAAAGGCACAGTTGCGAAGAGGACGCCATGATGGTGAGTCGCACATTTGCAACGGTCAACATAAATGATGATAATAAGTCATCATTCGCTTGTATTGCACATTCTACCGAGCGGCTTCCCTGTATAGCTTCCCATCGTTGTAGTGACACAAAGTTGGCACTGTTTAATTTTGTTTGTGAATAGTTTTGGACGGAAGCTAACTAATAATTAGCAGTGCAACGGTTTGCGGTTCAAAGCCGCACCGTCCGGTTCGCCCTGTACGGTTCATAACGCCTTTGTGAACCGCGCCTTTTTGATTTTGAAATTAATGTATTCCGAACGCGTATGGAATGAATTGTTCGAGCTCTGTCTGCCTGTGTGAGACGTGAAGCACCGCTGTGGAGAAATTCCCGCCCCGGAGGTAAATGTCTGATCGCTGTCAAGCACCTGTGTAATAGAAGCAGAGTAGCGCCCTCTCTCGCTTACGAGCGAAGTGAAAGTGAAACAAGAAAGAAAACAAATAGCTATGGCGAGTGGAGGAGTGGAGAGACCGAATTTTGAGTAAGCACCGGCTTCTTTCAAATCTGCGGTGTGGCAACATTTTGGTTTCCCCGTGGACTACAATGCAGAGGGAGAGCAAATATTGGGAAAAAAAAAAATTTGCAAGCATTGCTCAGCGTTTGTTCCCCATGCTAAACGCAACACTTTTATAACAATGACTCCGGCACCTCAGCCGGCATCACCCACAGATATCACTTTCTCAGGGCAGGACAACCCCAAAGATGACATCAGTCAAAACACACGGCAGGCTTCGTTAATTTATTTGCAAGGCTTGACCCGCGTTACATTGTTCCCCTTGCGGACATATTTCCCCAACAACGTAATCCCCGAAATTTATGAAATGGCACGCAAAGCCATCGAAGATGATTTCGCTAAAGCGCATAGTTTCGCCCTGACCACTGATAGTTGGACATCCCATGCTACAGAGTGCTACGACCTAACTGTGACGGTCCACTATAATTCATACCTGTCAAGTTGTACAGTCTTGTCATAATTTGTACAAGTGAGCACTCATTTTTGAATGTGTACGCCGTACATTACGTTCAAAATCTGCACGTTTTTCGTGCATTACGTTTTTTTTTTTTTTTTTTTTTTTTTTATCCGTTAGGATTTGGTCATCGTTTCTGCAACGAGACAATGCGTTGCTTGAATGACGCGAGAAAAGTCAGAGACTCGGAGAGGGAAGAGTGTTTGTTGAGACGCTGTAGCAAACGCGATGCTAGGCTAGGTGGCTCCAATATTACCTGACTTAGCCGACAACATACAATCTACGCCTAGATGTCTCATGCATATAGAACTACATGCGAAATGACATTCGATAGCGTAAGTAAACAGCCGCCATTTTAGAGCAGTAAACTTCTCAGAAAGGCTCTGTTGTAGTAAACATTCCAAGCGAACCTAAGCAACTTTTTATCTAAAATACTCCTAAATCGGCAAAATCTTGACTTGAGTCTATCTTTAAAGGATGAAACAGTTTTCAAATTTTCACATGTAGACAGAAGGGAACTAATGCAAAAACGGGAGCAATTTTATCAACTTTAACGGTTGATTCCCAACATTAAATGACCTCCAAACATAGCAAAAGTTACTATTAGAGCTGTCCCGACTAGTCGACATAGTCGACGTCATCGATGACGTAAATCCGTCGACGAGCACAACATCCCGTCGACGGTTAATGAAGGGTTAAAAAAATATATGCGTGAAAAGTTAGAATGTCAGATGCTCTGTTTGCAAGCGGGGAAAGCGGCACAAAGCCAAAAAAAAGCGCACCAGAGTGTCCAAAACATTGACTTATTTCAAAGAAACAAAGGAGAGTACACTCTTCTGTCCTGTCTCTTCAATGCCAAGCTTGGCTGCACGTCGGCCGTGAATAAACACCTCAAGCGCCTTCACGCAGTTTGTAATTTTTTTCCCTCATTTTTTGTACACCAGAGGGTGCTGTCGCCTTACTAAATAATAATGTTTCATTGACAATGGGCCTATAAATGCTATTAGTATTGTTCTTAATGCTAATTGAAAGGTTTATTTTATGGTATAGAAAATTATATAAGGTTAAAAGGCCATAAATATATACAGTATATACAGTGATTGCACTCAAGGGAGAGATTGTCAATGATAAGGTAATAAATTAAGGTAAAGGCAATTCATATAGGCAATTCATTGATATATAAATAAGGTTAAAAGGAAAAAGGTGAAAAGTTTTTGTTAATTTCTAATTGTGTTGCTTTATTTGTGTGGACCGTAGCTCTTACGGTGTGTTTACATCAAGGATGGAATAAAAGTTGTAAACCATCAGTTTAAGAGACCATCTTTTCAATCGGGATGCTACACTTGTTAATTCTATCAGCATTTGAACTCATTGTTTATTTGTGATTTATTATTGTTATTCACGTGTTTATTTGTACTTTAATAAATAATTTGAGTGTTCCAATATGTTTTTTGTGAATCGATAAGCGTCAACAAAAATTTCATTGCTAAATTATTAAAAAAAAAAAAAAAAAAATTTTTTTTAATTATTAGATTAGTCGACTAATCGTAAAAATAGTCGGCTGACTAATCGGGAGAAAATTAGTCGTTTGGGACAGCCCTAGTTACTATGCTGTTGTTTTTTTTTTTATGAAAAAAAAAAAAAAAAAAAAAACATGAAAGGTATCTTTGCCAAGTAACTTTTTTACTACTGTGTGTGTATTTCAGTAGTCAGTCACTACACTAGCCAAAGAGTTGAGAGGCATTTTAACAGTCGAAAATGTTTACATTTTAAGTGTTTATTTCATTTTTTTAAAAAGCAAAATAAAGGCAGTTTAAAGAAAAAAAAAAAAAAAAAAAAAAAAAGGCAAAACGCAAACCGGAACCAAACCGAAACGAAACCGTGATCCCAAAACCGAGGTTCAAACTGAACCGTGGGCTAACTGAACCGTTGCACCGCTACTAATAGTGCGTCATTGTTCGTGTGTTGTGCAGTACAGTAAAGACGCGCTTGTCGACGTGACCATCATCTCACTCCTTGCACACTGTGTTGCGGGTAAAATGCCCTTCTGCATATTATTGTGCTATTTTGTATGCATTTTTGAACTGTTTGTTGGATGTGAGCCCACAGCTCGGTCTCTCATTGTGGCTCACCATAATGCTGCTGCGTCACACAAGTGATGCATTTAGGGACACCTTGTAAATATGTAAATAATTTGTTACTGTGTTGATATGTTGCAAATGTGAATTTTATATGCTGTTAGGCCAATTGTTTGTTTAAATATCACTATACGATCACAATTGTTTTTGTTAATTTGTTGTTTGTTTGTTAGTACAGTTGCGGGGGAGTACAGTAAAGACGCGCTTGTCGACGTGACCATCATCTCACTCCTTGCACACTGTGTTGCAGGGATTTTTGTAATAAATGGCAATAATAGCAGTCCGCCTGTGTCTGTGATGCTTGGAACGCCAGTGATGGAGAGCTGGAACCCGTCACATTGATATTGTGACCCGTCACATATATATTTCAGTTTACTATGTGGGCACACGCGGCTTATAGGCAGGACAGGCTTATGTGTGTACAAAATGCTTTTTCCTTTAAAAATGTACTGGGTGAGGCTTGTAATCAGGGGCGCTCAATAGTCCGGAAATTACAGTATTCATCCTTCACACAGCCGCTGGAAATGGAAATGTTGTTTAATCCATCTGCAAGCGACCGGGAGATTGATTTTTAAGTGATTGATGATTTTATGACACTGTACTGGTGTGCGCTGGTCCTCATGGGAAGCTCGGCGCTGGTCCTCATGGGGAACAGTCTTCCTTAAAAAAAAAAAAAAAAATACTGCTTTTTTTCCACCGGCGTCGCTAAAATTGACCAAAACTGAAAAGTTACAAAGTACTTTACTATAGAATCAGTGTTGGTTTTATCAACAATGATGATCACGAAAATATTTTTTCATGACAATGACGTGCTAAAAACGTTGTTTGAAGGACTAAAACATAATGAGACAAATGGCAGTTTTCATCTGATGAGGCGACAACGAGACGAAAATGCGACAATTTCTGTCACATTGTAGTGAAGTTGGGGTTAATAAGCCTACGGCACCCTTCTGTTATTCTTTTGATTTTTACGAGCAGCTTATGGTCATTGAACGCAGCCTCGGTATATAACTGGCTTGCATCGCGAGACTCGTTGTTCGTTTTTCTGGTGTTGCACGGTTTTCACGGCTCGCTGCCCGGATACGCTAAAACGCTGTCTGTGCCTGAGCTCGAAGCAGGCACAACTCGTACGAGAACCATCAGTGACGTAACACGTTGTACATGACTAACCTGTGCTGAAGAGGAATAAAAGTTGCAAGTGAGATCCCTTTGTCGTGCGAATCTGTTCACCCACGCCGCGCACATTCGCCATCGCGGAAGGTGGCAGCACGACAATATGTTCACTACGGGTGACGTTTTCATATTGTATGTCGGTTTGCATCGTAGCAGTGTTTGTGTCACTCATGTGAGATGTGCTGTGCCGCTCCCTCACTCTACTCACCGGAGTTTAGGATGTGTTTCAAGCTAGATTGCGCTCCATCTTGCTTGTTTGGAAACATGTGGTAGGATTTATTTTCTTATCTTGGCAAGAGAGAATAAGCAATGTTGCGCTAGCCTTTAAAAATCTGCAGAGTTATTATACACTAAATGTAACTCCTCGCATTAGCATTAGCATAAGCATAAACTTTAGCGTGGCGAGCATCCACTGAAATGCTCTTTTTTTTTTTTTAAACATAGTTCGTGGCTTCCAGGAAGGTTTAGTTTAAAATAATGTATTTTTTTCCTGCTGAGTGTTTATTATTATCACAGCTTGTTGAATCCATTCAATGGTCAACAGACTAAATCCAGCGCTTGTCTCTCCAGGACGGAAGGTTGACTGTGACGGAGGTGAACGGGAACCCCCTACTGCTACACTTCCATTACCAGCTGAGCGACCTTCGCTCAGCCTCCTGGGATACGATCCGGTCGAACGACAGCCTCTTTTTGGAGGTTCCTACAGGGCCGCTTGTTGAAGGAAGCAAAGAAGGGTAAGGGTCAATCTAACATGCACAGAAACTGTTAATCAAGTCTTGAAACAGTGCACAATGGAACTGTGGTTTAAAAAGTTTTTAAATCGAGTGCTATACTTTTGACAGTACATACATTTTGTATGTGGTTTAGAATTTTTTGTATTCAAACAATTTGGTGGTCTCATGCATAACAAAACTGAAGCACAGTATTAGTGCTGCGGCTATCGAATATTTTAGTATTTGACTGTAAATTCCATTAATTAATCGAGTAATCGGATAAAACATTTGTTTAGGTAAAGAGCAATTATAAATTTACATGAGAAAACAAGACATTTAATCTAATATTGAACCATTTTCGATGTACATTGTTGAAAACAGCCAACAATTGCATCTCAGATGTGACTAGAAGAAAAAAACAAATCCACTACTTTTACTCAAAAAACTACTAGATCTTATTTAAAAAAAAAAAAAAAAAAAATCTTATTTCTTACGCTTGATAACACACATCACTTAAAAGTTAGGTGTCTTTCTCATGTGTTTTCAATTTCCATTTGTGTCAAGCTATTTTTAAGTTCTAGTTAAGTTTTAAGTTTGTCTAAATTGTAAGTCTGATAAGATTTGAGTTTGTGCAGTGTTCAAAATAAACGTATGATATAGAGCTGGGAATCTTTGGGCACCTAACGATTCGATTACGATGCAGAGGCTCCGATTCGATCATAAAACAATTATTGATGCACCCGCCTCTTTTTTTTTTTTTTTTTTTTTTTTTTTAAATAAATGTTTTGTTCCAAAATTGTTCAAAAATCCTCTCAGGCTAAACCAAACTTCTATATCAGTATCAAGTTAACATATAACATTAAACAAATATACAAAAATAACAGTAAATTAAAAACTCCAGTCCCCATTCTGTATCAGCAGCTTTAAACTACATTCAATTAATTTAATGTTGTGAATCAACTGTTACAGTTGTTAAAATTGCTCCCGTTATTCCATAATTTCCCTTCTGTCTACTTTTGTCGAAGTTTTAGCACTATTTCATCACGTAAAGATAGATTCAAGACAAGATTCTGCCGATTTAGGAGTATTTTAGATAAAAAGTTAATTAGGTTCGCTACAACAGAGCCTTCTAGAGAGGTCTACTGCTTTAAGATGGCGGCTGTTTACATACGCCGGAAAGTCTGTCATTTCGCATCTCTGTTCAATAATACATGTTCTAACACTGACGTCATCTGTCATTTGGCATCTAGTTTTACATATATATGATATGTACTGTAGCCGTAAGTTTGTAGCAACTAGCAACTGGGCATTGTTTGTAGCGGCTGTCGGCCGCAGTCAGGTATGATTGTTTTTTTATCTCGCGGCATGAGTTAAACATGATATTTACTCTCGGTCCGTTCCTCATTGCGTCCCAAAGACCGCGCTGACTGTGTTTTACCTGGTATAAATCAATAACCGTAATTTGGATATTTGTGAATCGTTCTCGAATCTTCCACGGCCGGAACACGAATAATCTAAGAATCGGAAATTTCGCACGCCTCTAGTATAACTGCTGTATTGGAGCACATTAGGGACCAGTGCTACTTGGTGTTTTATCCAGCAATGACTGCTGAGCTAAAATTGACAGTTAGCTTTATTAGGTTTTAATTTTACACCCTCATCGCTCTACAGCGCTGTGTTTTTACAGATTAAATAAAACCTGTATGTAAGACACGTTAGCCACGCATCGACAGTGGTCATAATCAATAGAAACCTATCCCTCCGAAGGGCTAACGTTACGTCAGCAAGTGACAGTAACGTTATATTTATTAGCGATGAGAAGTCTACTGCTTAAAGATGGCGTCTGTTTACTAACGCTGCCCAGACGCAGACGAGTCTGTCAATTCTCATCTAGTCCTAAATGCATGCGATATCTATGAGACACATCAGACACTAGCTGCTACAACACTAGCATCATGCGGGCGTAGTTTTTAGCAACGTCGGCGTAGTTTGTAGCGGCTGTTGGCTGAGGTAAGTTTTTTTTTTTTTTTTTTTTTTTTTTTGCTGCTTCTTCATCTACGCACGTGACGTCAGCACGTTGTCCCGCATTAAAAGTAGTCCGTGCAAAACGTGATGCGTAGAGCTGGCAAAATTAAACCATTCCTCGAGGTGAATAAAATTACTCGGATCAGTTTTTAAACTCGAGTTGCTCGAGTATTTGTTTCAGCTCTAATTTATATACTTTAAATAATTAAACACCTTAATAAAAAACAATACAATTGAAGTGAATAAATTCAGAAATACTCTGGTTATGACCCCCAATAACACTTTTAAGTTTTTAAATGCATTTTTAAATTTTAACTTAAACTAGGAAGACTAGCTGTAAATGCTCATTTTTCACTGCTGTTGACGACGCTGGACGTCCAATCCATTTTGACTGGAAATGGATTGGACGTGTAATACCATCAATGGCAGCCAAAAAGTTGATTGTAAATGGTTAATTCTGGTGGTACAGTGGATAGCCTAGTATTTTGATTAGTGGTTCTTAATGTCAAGTTTTAAGAACCGCTAATGTAGTGAACACGCTGTTCCAGTGTCTAACCTTGCATGGTCGGCGCAACAGCAAGGCCAGCCGTCCAATCAGTTGTCAACTGCGCCACTTACACTGCAATATTATGTAAAGTGTTAGAAGCTCTCTTATGTAAAAGGACTGCATCATCAGCACCTCTCCTCCCGTCGTCACTGACCGACCCCGTGTGTCTTCCTCAGGCTTACCGCTCTGCTGGAGTATGCGGAGGAGACACTGGAGGTGAACTCTGTCTTCCTGTGGTTCCAAAAAGGCCGAGAAGATCGACGTAAGACTTTATAAAAACATACATGTTGATCAACATGCTTAGATTATCAGAAAAAAAGTTCTGTCCACTCTAACTACCCTATATACTCGCTTATATGTCACAATTTTCGCGAGCGACCTATAGACCCTACTCGCGTGACGTCACAGCCACGCCCCCGCGCCATGATGTCCGGATACTCGTCATAGAAATGCATTAGCGCTTCGTAAATTCCTCCTATTATTGCACGTTTTACTGCTCGTCAACATTAATACTCAAAATGGTGAAGTCGTGTGTGGCGGTCGGTTGCAAAAACAGAGAAGATAGACGGAGAGACTTGAATTTTTACCGTATTCCGAGAGACCCGAAGAGGAGGCCGCGATTGACTGCTGCAATTCGACGAGAAAACTGGGCTCCAAACGACTACCACAGATTATGTAGTAGTCATTTTATATCTGGTAAGATGCATTTAATATATATTTAGAGGGTTTTGGGCTGACAACCACAATTAAGATCATTGCTAGGCTAATCGCCGACAACATACACGTATGTATGTAGTGAGCGCTATCGCTAAACCATATAAACATTAAAAGCCCTAGCTCCATTGACAAATGACATGAAATACATTAGACTTGACAGTGGATGTTACCAAGAACAAAAGATTTTGAATTGAAAATTTCGTAACTCACCTTCCGAGCACAAGATTCCTGCCGAATTTTCGCGTACGAGGACGTGTTTCACCCAACCAGCAACGTAGCATTTATAAGCCTCCAAGCTCTTAAAGTTTTTCAAACTTTCGTGAGAATAGGCTGATTTTGTGTGGACAAGATAGTTGTTAATATCAGGATATCAGATGTCAGGCGAAGCCAGCGGGTCGAAAAACATCGATTTAGGCATCAAATACGGATCTGGCGAATGGATAAACTGAAGCTTTTCCACGTAACGCCTTTCATGCAACGGATCCAATGAGTTTACAGCGTCAGATAACACCGGGGCTTCCATGAATTGCTCTATAACTTGCTCGACTAATTGAAAACAATGAGAATAGGTCTGAAAAAGAGGTACAGTATGGCGGCCGGAAACAGCGACACGCCCATTTTGTGACGTAGGTGAGTAGGGTCTATTGCCCAATTTAGACAGTCTGTAAAACTGAAATAGCATCCAACTTGGCATTAGCTACATATGCTAACTATACTAATACGTTACGCTCAAAATAATCTGCAAATGTCTTATATAAAAAAAATACAACATCTCGTATAGCAACAAAAATATGCACTGTACATAGGAACAAAACTTGCCTGTGGAAGAAATTGAAGACCAACATCAGGGCTAAAGCTGCAACGCTATACGTCGTGCAGCCTTCTTGGCTTTTGCAACAATGTCGTCGAGTGACCTCAAGAGGGTGCTCTAGGAGTGCGCTAAAAAAGAAATTTGAGGGCTTCCATCCATGACGATGAGGACGAGTTACCATAAGACGGTTTAGAAACAAAAACTAGGAACTTCATGAATTTATCATATTGGCATTGTTTGTCTTGTACACTTAGTTGTTACTAAATAAAAATACTTAATAAAGAAAAAAGATTTTCAAATTTGATTTGTTCCAGTCATATTGGTATCAAACATCTGTCCAGAAACTTGCCCAAAAATCTTCCATATTATTGTGTGATCTATATGAGGGTCAACCTAAAATGCCTACTTTTGTAACCACAAACTAGGGTTGCGACCTATACGCGATAATACGGTAGATCATATTCTGCAAAATGAAAATTTTCAACTGTTCAAAGGTCTAAAGACACTTCACCATTCAGTTGGATGAGAAGCGTCTCAAAACTTTTATCCGTGGTAAAGAATACAGAAATTAATTCATTGCAAGTGGTTAACAGTACAGTATTTTAGTAGTCGAATAATCGACGAACTGGTTAGTTCGAATAATTGAGTAATCGGATAAGGAACATAAAAATTTAAAATACCTAAGCTGAACCTCAAATGGGGGAAAAAAATAAATGAGGATCGAAGTCGAACAAAAGAACAATTGGCTAACTTACATGGCAAAAGTCCGCAAGCTTAAATGCCATAAAATGATAACTTTATTTATTTATTTTTTTAACACAATGCTCTAAAAAAAATGTTCAAACACATATTCCCACAAAAAACGGATGAATATAACTATAAGCTAAATTACGAATGCATTAAAAAAAAATTAGCTCAAACAAAAACTTAGGTTATGTTGGTCTTGACAGGGAGCCATGTGAAGGCTTTGTGGATTCAGCTTTGTGAAATGGGTTATGTCATATTCACTGTTGCCATTAGAGGGCAGTATATCCACCCAAATAAAACTAAATGCAAACACTTTCAAAACAAACCATTACAACTAGGGGTGCACGATATCCATTTTTTGAAACCGATATCGATAACTTCCTGCTCCTCAAGGCCAATACCGGTACGATGACCGATAATATATATGTAATTTTTCAATGTATATTCACCTGAGTTTTTGAACACCTGTAGGTAAAAAATACTAGTGGTTGATTCAGCATAGATTTGCCTTTGACCGAACCAGAATTTTCATGATGACATGAACATTATTATAATGAACAAAACAAAGACGGTAACAAAACTTTGCATACTGGAAAATCAGGAGTGGAAACAAACGCACACATCACAATCCGACACCATGCCAAAAATATTATTAATAGGGCCGATAATTTATAATGTTATCGGATTTGTTGGGATGACGTCATATAATTCCTATTATCGGACCGATAATTATCGTACACCTCTAATTACACTAGGGCTGCAGCTATCAAATATTTTAGTAATCGAGTAATCGACTGAAAATTCTATCGATTAATCAAGTAATCGGATAAAACATTTTTTTTAGGTAAAGAGCAATTATACATATACATGAGAAAAAAAGACATTTAATCCAATATTGAACCATTTTCAGTCAATCAATGTCTTTATTTTCGATGTACATTGTTGAAAACAGCCAACAATTGCATCTAAGATGTGACTAGAACATTTTTTTCACTGCTTTCACTCAAAAAACTTCTAGACCTTGTATAAAAAAAAAAAAAAAACATATTTCTTACCTAAAAATGTAATTACGCTTGATAACACACATCACTTGAAAGCTACGTGTTTCAATTTAGTTTCCATTTGTGTCAAGCTATTTTTAAGTTAGTCTAAAATATAAGTACTAGTAGGATTTTGAGTTTTTGCAGTGTTCAAAAGAAATGTATGATACCTGCTGTATTGGAGCGCATTTATTCAGCAATGACTACTGAGCTAAAACTGACAGGTAGCTTTATTATGTTTTAATTATACACCCTCATCACTCTACAGTGCTGTGTTTTTACAGATTAAATAAAGCCTGTATGTAAGACACGTTAGCTACGCATCGACAGTGGTCATAATCAATAGAAACATAGCCCTCCAAAGGGCTAACGTTACGTGAGCATGTGATAGTAACGTTATATTTATTAGCGATGAGAAGTCTACTGCTTAAAGATGGCGGCTGTTTACTAACGCGGCCGAGTCTCATTGTGCATCTAGTCCTAAATGCATGCGATATCTATGAGATGCATCGGACACTACCTGCTACCAAACTAGCATCATGCAGGCGTAGTTTTTAGCAACGTCGGCGTAGTTTGTAGTGGCTGTCGGCTGCGGTAAGTTTAAAATTTTTTATCTTTTTTATTGCTTCTTCCTCGACGCACGTGACGTCAGCGCGTTGTCCCGCATTAAAAGTAGTCCGGGCAAAACGGGATGCTTAGAGCTGGCAAAATTAAACGATTCCTCGAGGTGAATAAAATTACTCGGATCAGTTTTTAAACTCGAGTTACTCAAGTTGCTCGAGTATTTGTTTCAGCTCTAATTACAACGCTACTTTAATTCAACGAATGTTCAAAGCAGCAAAATTTTTGATTCCTTTTGGGCCGTATACGGGTCACTTTCTGTTGATTATGGGTTACTGGGGCATTTGGCATTTCTTTTGGGGCATTTACAGGTAACTTCCTTTTGATTTTGGGTTACTGAAAAAGAAGTGACTCAAGAATGTCCTCAAATGAAAAGGAAAAATCAACAGGAAGTAACCAGGCAATACTATGGTTTTAGCGCCATTGACGGCGCTAGACGTCCAAGCCAGTCAAAATGAATTGGATACTTAGCGCCGTCAATGGCAGCCAGTTAGCTAACGTATTCCAATGCAAAATTTTGATAGCTACCTGTTTTTTTTTTTTTCTTAAACGGTATGTCGATTCTTGGTGGGTGCATATCGATAACCTTTTGGCTTACACGATATATCACATTTAATTTTTGTCTATATTTTGTCACACCCCGTAATTAACAGTGATGAAATGATTGGATGTCCATCCATCACTGTCAATAGCAGCTAATGAACATGCCGACAAGGCTTAGGTTCCCTCATCCCGTGCATGATGTTATATCAGCATACCAACTCAAAGTGTCCTTGTCCACCTCCACTAGTGTCCATCATCAAGACGTTCCACTACATGGGCTTTGAGATGGTGAAACCAGGCAACCCCTCGGTTCCGGCTTGTCCCGACTTGGCCTTCATGGTTTACTCTATGGAGAGCAGCAGCAGCAGCTCGGACGAGGAGTGATCAAATCTTGACCCCAACATCCACTTTTTCCTTTTTCATTAAATAAAACACAAAAGGAAAAACAAATAAAAATGTTAAAATTCTTTTGTGTTCATTTGAAGCATCAAAATGAAAGAGGCCGAAAGTATTCATATTGTGGGCAGATGAAGTTTATCGGATTTCGGTGTAGTTTGACGAATTTAAACTTTGGACAACTATGTCATTTCTAACGTGAACTGCTAGAATTTGCGTTTTTCTTTTCTAACCCGGAAGTGTGACGTCAATTAAAGAAGGCAACAGATATGGCGGACTTTATCCACAGCAGCACCAGCAATAGTGAAATGTCTAGCGAAAGTACCTGTTCAGGATTGCTATTTCGTGACGTTAGCAATGACGAGGGCTCCTAGGGAAGATGATCCACAATTAATACTTACATGTTTGAACCTGGGGCGTCAGATGACAATTTACCGGTACTTGGCACCAGGGGTGAAAGTGGCTAAAATTTCTTGCCGGAACTCCCCGACGTGAAGGTCACCACGGAGCCAGAAGTTTTATTTATTTATGTGTGTATTTATTTATTTATTTATTCCTTTTTTGCGGGGGGGGGGGGGGGGGGGGGGTCAAACCTCTTAAACTACTGAAATGCAAAGAAAACTGTTTTAGCACAGTTATTTCTATAACACATACAAAAAGTTAACAAAAACAGCAATAACCCCAACCTCCATTTCCTATTTTTTTTATTTTCCCTCATTTCCTCACATACTACATGCCAAATCTCAATTTTAACTACTTAAGAACATAGGATGAAAATAAAATTGAAGTTAATGTAAACACTTTTTTTTGTTTTTTAACAATAAAGATATAAGTAACATACATTCAGAAAAATAAGTACAAATGACTTATATTATGCAGAGAAATGGAACATATTTTGAAGATCGCGCAAACATGGACTTTTTTAAATCATAAGGAAATGAATAAGTAGCCTAACGTAAATGAGCAAATATAAGTCCAAAGTGCACATTGAGAGCTAAGATGTTCTGAACCTCCCCATCAGAGCAAATAAAACTAAATATGATAAATAAGCCTCCTCAACTCTTTCGTTGCTCTTAAAGATATGATCCATTTTATGTTGCATTGCCCTTTTTTTGTCGCATCAATTCAACAAGCTTTTTGCTGTTCCAGAAAACATGCACATTTGAACCAATCAGAGCTAACTATCTCTGCTGATCACGTCAGTATGTCAGCCAATTGACTGGATAAATGAGTCCAGGCGTTTTGCTTTGCTGTGTGAATTCGCACATTGACGTGACTCATCATTGTCGGACTCCAGGTAACTGCAGCAGCTGGGGAAACCTCCATGCCGTCCGTGGAATAAAATAAATAATAAATATTGGTGGAGACGGATTACGCTACACAAGCACTTTATTATGCTTGCTGTTAACAAATGTGTATTGTGTAATCTGATGTTGGTAGATTGTTTTCTTCTTGGAGATGAAATGCATGTGTGGCAGCTTTTTGTTTTGTTTTACATAGCGTTTTGACAGTTGACGTCATATTTTCCGAATCAAAGCACCATGTACCGGAACAGCATTCCGGCCCTGAATCTTATGCTGGAACAGCATTCCGGCCCTGAATCTTATACCGGAACTGCGTTCCTGACCGTTCTGGCCCACTTTCACCCCTGCTTGGCACACTAGACTGTGGTGATGATGCCGATTGGCGGCTCGACACTTCACAGAGTGGTAAGCCTATGTCTTGCATTGTGATTTCTCTATGAACCTTTCTTTCTGCAGTCATTCTGTAATATCATTATCAGTAATTTGGTCACTTGAGTGACCAAAATGAGGTGAAATTACAATTAATATTACAATTGCCGAATGCAGAAGGGCTTACACGGATCTTGTTGTTGCAAGGAAATACTACAAGGTATGTACATATAAACAAAAATAGTATGCAATTCTTTTTTTATTGCATATATTGATCGCAATAAAACTTTTGGTGCGTGTGCAAAACAGGTCAATAAATCAATTTATAAAATGTCTAGAAAAAATATTCACGAAAGTTTAGCATAACTCGAGCCTTCCATCATCAATTTAGAACCAACGTAGTCTTGATATACAGTGCCTTGCAAAAGTATTCGGCCCCCTTGAACCTTGAAACCTTTCGCCACATTTCAGGCTTCAAACATAAAGATATAAAATTTTAATTTTTTGTCAAGAATCAACAACAAGTGGGACACAATCGTGATGTGGAACAAAATTTATTGGATAATTTAAACTTTTTTAACAAATAAAAAACTGAAAAGTGGGGCGTGCAATATTATTCGGCCCCCTTGTGTTAATACTTTGTAGCGCCACCTTTTGCTCCAATTACAGCTGCAAGTCGCTTGGGGTATGTTTCTATCAGTTTTGCACATCGAGAGACTGACATTCTTGCCCATTCTTCCTTGCAAAACAGCTCGAGCTCAGTGAGGTTGGATGCAGAGTGTTTGTGAACAGCAGTCTTCAGCTCTTTCCACAGATTCTCGATTGGATTCAGGTCTGGACTTTGACTTTGCCATTCTAACACCTGAATAAGTTTATTTTTTAACCATTCCATTGTAGATTTGGCTTTGTTTTGGATCATTGTCCTGTTGGAAGATAAATCTCCGTCCCAGTCTCAGGTCTTGTGCAGATACCAACAGGTTTTCTTCCAGAATGTTCCTGTATTTGGCTGCATCCATCTTCCCGTCAATTTTAACCATCTTCCCTGTCCCTGCTGAAGAAAAGCAGGCCCAAACCATGATGCTGCCACCACCATGTTTGACAGTGGGGATGGTGTGTTCAGGGTGATGAGCTGTGTTGCTTTTACGCCAAACATATCGTTTTGCATTGTGGCCCAAAAGTTCAATTTTGGTTTCATCTGACCAGAGCACCTTCTTCCACATGTTTGGTGTGTCTCCCAGGTGGCTTGTGGCAAACTTTAAACGGGACTTTTTATGGATATCTTTGAGAAATGGCTTTCTTCTTGCCACTCTTCCATAAAGGCCAGATTTGTGCAGTGTTCGACTGATTGTTGTCCTATGGACAGACTCTCCCACCTCAGCTGTAGATCTCTGCAGTTCACCCAGAGTGATCATGGGCCTCTTGGCTGCATCTCTGATCAGTTTTCTCCTTGTTTGAGAAGAAAGTTTGGAAGGACCGCCGGGTCTTGGTAGATTTGCAGTGGTCTGATGCTCCTTCCATTTCAATATGATGGCTTGCACAGTGCTCCTTGAGATGTTTAAAGCTTGGGAAATCTTTTTGTATCCAAATCCGGCTTTAAACTTCTCCACAACATTATCTCGGACCTGCCTGGTGTGTTCCTTGGTTTTCATAATGCTCTCTGCACTTTAAATAGAACCCTGAGACTATCACAGAGCAGGTGCATTTATACGGAGACTTGATTACACACATTTCGATTCTATTTATCATCATCGGTCATTTAGGACAACATTGGATCATTCAGAGATCCTCACTGAACTTCTGGAGTGAGTTTGCTGCACTGAAAGTAAAGGGGCCGAATAATATTGCACGCCCCACTTTTCAGTTTTTTATTTGTTAAAAAAGTTTAAATTATCCAATAAATGTTGTTCCACTTCACGATTGTGTCCCACTTGTTGTTGATTCTTGACAAAAAAATTAAATTTCATATCTTTATGTTTGAAGCCTGAAATATGGCGAAAGGTTGCAAGATTCAAGGGGGCCGAATACTTTTGCAAGGCACTGTATGTCCATCTGCGTACAGTAAGTGTTGTTGTGAGGCACATCCAGTGGTCTTGCCTTGCCTAACAGCGTTTTCCACCTGTAAACAAATGAACAAAAAAACTAGTAACACTTGCATTTATGCTTTTACATCAGACATGTCCAAAGTCCGGCTCGGGGGCCAAATGCGGCCAGTGGTCAAATTTCATCCGGCCCCCAGCCCCTGTCATGAAATCAATAACGTCTGGCCCGCACACAGACTTAATAAATCAGTCAGCAGTACTGCTACCAGCATATGAAGTAGCTTACACACTAAATGCTGCTCCTCATTTACCCACCAAAAGGCAGCAGCACTCTAAGCAAAATCACCCCATGTAACCCTTACTTCCAATTTTCTAAAATGGCGACAATCAACAAAAAAAAAAAAGTTGACTGTGACAGCCGACGCTTTAAGGATAGGTGGAAATTGGACTATTTATTCACTAAAATACGCAACAACTGTGTCTGCCTCATTTGCAAAGAGAGTCGCAATTTTTAAAGAGTTCAATGTGAGGCTATATTACCAAACAAGACACACTGACATGTACGACAAGATTACAGGGAAGATACACAGCGAGAAATTGAAGCAACTTGAAGCTAGTTTAATTTCACAGCAGCGGTATTTCGCAAGAGCCCGAGAGTCGAAAGAGAACACCACAAATGCTAATTGCGAGATTGTTGAAATTATTAATTAAAGAAAATAATGAAGCAAATGTGACACACAGAATGGCTTGCTAAAATTTGCTTAAATATATTGTTCTACGCAAAGCACGTCAGCCAAGGTCGGCCCCCCACATTTTTACCACACCAAATCTGGCCCTCTTTGCAAAAAGTTTGGACACCCCTGCTTTACATGATTGTGCCATCCTACACGTACTGATTAGCAACAGGCTAGCCGCAGATAGCATGTGTTGCAGCCACAACGGTATAGAGTCTACCCACGCACCACGTGTTCGCTGTAGGGTTCCGCCCACTTGTCCGTCATTTTGACTCTGTATTTGCATTGTTTTCAATTGATGGCGCAATTTAAAATGCATTTCATGGAAGACCCGGTGCTTTCTGATGCCGCAAACTCACTGGATCTGTTGCATAAAAGGCGTTATGAGGAAAAGCTTCGTTCTATACAGTCGCCAGATCCATATTTGATGCCCAAATCGATGTTTTTCGACCCACTGTCTTCGCCCTGTCTGCCTGACCCAGAGGAAAAGAAAATCTGAAAAGAGATCTCCAAAATATCTCATTTATTTCTCCTAGACAGCTGTGAGATCTGTGTGACGCCAAACTGAGACTAAGGTTTATTTCTCCTGTGTCTCAGTTTTTTCTCTGGAGCAATAAAATGCACTAAATCTCAATTTAGTCTCCTTTTAAGTTTCAGAAGAGATCTCAACGAGCTCTCTTATACTTCTCAGAGTTTCTCAACTTTTGTGTCTATCTGTGATCTCAGGCAGAGAAATCAGAGAGATCTCTCGACGAGCTCAGTCTACTCTTATCACAACTTCCGTTCATGCATCTCATTCTGAACTCAGACAGAGCAAATGAAGAGCTCTCCACAAGCACTCGTTGGATTCTCAGGCAATGCAAATTTATTTTTATAGAGGTTTTTGTATAGCATAAGTCAACACAAAGCAATTCAAAGTGCTTTACATCACATGAATAACCACGATCAGAGATAAAATGATTTTAAAAAATTAAAAACATTAGTTCAAAAGAAATTTATAACAAAGACAATGAAAAGTCAGTGATAAAAAAAACTGTTGAATATTCTATTAGCAGCTTCTAAGAAATCTATTTCTAGGAAAAAAAAAAAAAAATCACCAACTGTTGAGGAATGGATAGATATTGTACATGAAATTTACATCATGGAAAAGCTGTCATTTTAACTTAAATTAGAGATTGATACATTTTATTTCATATGGTCCAAATGGACAAACGTGAAACCAATTAGAATGGATTTCAATTGATGCTCAACAGAGAAAGTACCTCCTTACTTTTTGGGGGGTAAGAAAACAATATCAGATGTGCTCCCAAATGTTTTAAGTTGCTGTATGTTGTTTATTTATGTACTTTTTAATTTATTTATTATTTATTTAATTTCTTTTTTGTTGTTGTTTCCGTTAAAAAAGTAATGTATCGAGAAATGGACTATCGTCATTCACTGTTGTAAGTACAATGTACAGTATATTATTGTTGAGAATCTAAATGAAATTAAAAAAGAAAAAAAAGAATTGAAACAGGCAATAAAATTATACTTAAAATGAATAAAAAGCAAATTGCTTGAAGGTTAAAATATATAGACCGTTATGGATATGCTGTGATAAACAAAATCGTTTTTAGTCCTGATTTAAAAGGAGCTAACAGTTTGAGCACACTTCAGACCTTCAGGTAACTTGTTTCAGAGGTGAGGAGCATGATACTAAATGCTTCCTCACCCTGCTTGGTTCTTGTTCTTGGAACATACAACAGATCGGTTCCAGATGACCTTAGGGGTCTCTATGATTCTTTTGGTCCAAGGCCATGAAAGTGTTTTATAGACGAGCAGTATCAATTTCTAGTCTATCCTTTGACTCACTGGAAGCCAGTGTAATGATTTCCAAAACTGGTGTAATGTGGTCCAGTTTCCTTGTACTGTATTTGTAAGGACTCTGGCAGCAGCATTCTGTACTAGCTGCAGCGTCCTGACTGATTTAAAAAAAAAAAAAAAAAAAAAAAAAAAAAATCAAGACCTGTAAATATACTGCTGCAACAGTCCAATCTCCTGAAAATGAACCGCACAAACAAACTTATCTGTATCCTCTATAGAGGAGCAATATTCATGCTTTACTGGTGTCAGAAATGGAGCTGCAGGGTCAATGAAGTTGGGGATGACGGGATAAAAAAGCATAGATAGCTCATTAATATGATTTTACATATAGAAGTGCACAAAATATGGTATGCAATTTATTCAGAATGAAAAGGGTTATAGTAATTGAATAATTATAAAGTATATTATATATGAAGAGATAGTTATTATATATAAAGAGAAATTGATTAACATATAGTTAGAAAAAAATCAATAATCATAATGAAAACGATCACGGTGGTACATTTACAAACCGGTAGGTACAAAATGCACAAAGGAAAACTCTTACTGACGTGTAATAATGTTACCCTTCTAAAATTGTTATTATGATGGTGTTATAAGGTCATTAAATTTTATAAAAACGAAATAATATGATATTGAATTAATGAAGATGTAAACATTTCAGTTAGCTTAAATTAAAATGAAAACAAGGCTTTAAAAACTCCAAGAACTGAAAATGTATTGTATATTAATAAAGCCAAATAAACTCAATTTATGAATATTTTTTAAAAGATTTTTATTTATTTATTTATTTTTATTAGCCTTATGTAGTCATGCGTATATAAAGAACAGTTTTGTAAATTAATTCTTACTTAAAATGCAGCTGAAACCACTCAGCGTTGACCGGCGCTGCAGCGCTGTTTTCTTCATGCACTGTCAAGCTGTATGTGGCGCGAAACACTGTGAACTTTCAACCCTGAAGATAATGCAGACCTAACGTCTACATTGGAAGAAAGCGCCATCAGTCACAAATGCTGCTTCGTCATTGGTTAACTCATAAGGGGGAGGCTGACCTAACGACGTCAAGTCGTACTACTCATGAAGTTGGTGTCAGGAAGAATGGAGGAAGAAACCGTTTCAGGACAAAAAAGAGGGTAAGTAACATCTTTGTGGAACGGAATTTGGGTATAAATTATATGGCTTGTGTTTATGCTAGTGATGGCCAAATGAAGCCTTATGAAGCAATGAAGCTTTGCAGCCAATTGGTTTGCACATGTAGCAAAGCTTCATTGTGCTTCATTTACTCTATGGCGCCATCAAGTGGTCTACAAGCCCAAGAGGTCAACATTGTTAAGAATTCAATGGTTATTTGATTATGAGAAAGATATGAATGTGCTTATGTTAGTAATTTAGTATGTGAACAAAATAACAAAACAAAAATAACAAAACAAGTACTAAGGATAATTTGTTATTCATTTTTGTTGAGAAATAATAGCTTTCCCACAGTGGCTGGCTTTAAACGGTTTCTTTTTTTTGGACAATATTTCACCAGCTTTAGAAAATATTCTTCTTTCACAAGGCACAGATGAAGCTGGGGTGCTGATAAATGTGAGTGTCAGTTTTTATAAATTTGGGTAGGTATTCTTTTGTGCCTCCCAGTACACTAATGGATTGTTCATTCTGTTGATGTTTGGTTCAGATAGGTACACACACTCACATTTATATTAATGTAGTTCTTCTCCCTTACCTTATTGAAAGCAATCAAATGAAAATGTTCCCATACAGGGGAGGATCGCTTTTTTTTTGCGCAATTTCCATCGCAAGCAAAGGACAAGGCTCGAAAAAAGATTGCACTGGTTGCACTGTTGCGCACAGATCATGTAACAAGTACAGGAGCCCGAAATGCACAAAATGTGAGATAACAGGCGATCATCATTGCGTTTTGCAACCAATTTATACCGTAGTCTGTAGCCTACTGTGTTTGCAATGCGCGCCGAACGTCGGATCACTTCCGAAGCGTACACCAGCTTCAGCCGGCCGGCGAGGCTTCTCACGTCATCATTTCCGGGTTCTGCCGAAATGACGCGCGCCTCGCTACAAGCCTCGTGGAAACACCCCTCCCATTACTCGACACAAGCTTCGGAACCTCGGCCCATTTCGTCCCATCACTAGTTTATGCTAGTTCTGATAGTTTTTTTTTTTTTGGGGGGGGGGGGGGGGGGGGGGGGGGACTGGTCGGCAATAAGTGGCAAATAGTGAAGCTAGCTAGCTAGCTAGCTTGGGGGGCCATGAATTTACTGAAGTAAATATATTCATGTAAAAATATTAACTTTGGAATTATTTCTACAAACAGTGGCCCTAGACAGTCTTGGAGTTACATAAATTGTGTACAATTGGAACATCTTCTCATTGCAGTGAGACCCATTTTCTCTAGCTTCATGCAACGAGTTTACATTGGGGTGACCAAAGGTGGATAGAGTAGGCAAAAATGTCACTCATGTAAGAGTAGCATTACTTCAAAATAATATCATATTTCTTTTTTTTTATTTATTTATTTTTTAACAATTGTATTTTTTTTCCTGAGCGCAACATTATCTGTATGAACTGTTGTTTTAATGATACTGTAAAATAATCCATTGCATAACCACATTAAGCCAAAGGGGAAAAAAAAATAATCGAATTCCAATGAGAAAAAAAATTCTATAAATGAGGTATTATTCGTCCAAAGAGCATGTGGGCCCTCTGGTGGAGAAAAAAGTTCCTAGTTTTAATAGTGAAGAGTTCCTTCATAATTACTCATTTGAAATTAAAAGGATCATATCGCCGGTTTTCCATGGTCAATTATCTGCTCAATGCCCCCCTCCCGCTCTCCTTCAATCTCCCGACCCCTGCACTCGCTGGTTTGTTTTCTCTGAGCTCTATGTTTGACACACACGTTACAATTGTGCCATGAAGCCAGACAGCTGGCGGAAGTACACCGATCGGCTGAATTGGACGGGAGAAGGATGACTTCTTTGGAAACAGCCAAGGGAGATTATTTTTGGCAAAATAAATGTTGCATGTTGAAAAACATCTGGGAAGCCTATCTGAATTTGTGTCTCTGGATATGGAGATTATTTTGTAGTATAACGGAATATTCTATCCATACAGAGAAGGCATACTTTAAAACTGTAGTTATAAGGCATCTTTGAGTAAATTCTGTGTATCATTTAAGTACCCCGAGGACATGCTGCTCTGCCTATTTTTTTGGGAAATCAAAATATGGTCACCCTATTAACATTAAAAACTTGAGACATAGGGAATTGAGAAGGTGCATCTTTTCACGATATATTAGCAATAAAAAGTTTTTTTTTAGGAGCAGTGTACAGGAAAGAAGAGCCCAACAACTTGTCCAATAAAAGTGCAATTCTTACAGAAATCTTAACATCATGGATCATCATGGATTTTTAGTTTAATGTCTCTTTGTTTTACGATGATTGGTATGGGGGATTTTAAATGATATTTTTCAGTCCTTCGGTGGTCTAATATGGTTAAATGAACACAATGTGTGTATCTAAAGATATTAAGAAGTTGCTGTACCAAATTATGAGATGTGATGACAGTGTAAAACCAAATAAGACATTGAACCACTTTTTAAAATTAAAATGTATTATATTTCACAGATTGAATGGCCCAGCAGGAAATAATAAAAAAGAGATGCCCAAAAGAGCGCGATACCCACCGAAGAAGATGAGCTTTTATGACCCAGACCCTGACTCACCCAGAGATGACCAAGGTGGTAATTGAGTTATTATCTTACTACACGGCTTATCTAATTTTTAAAGTGATTGTTATTTTTAACTTGCATTGGACACTATAATAACCATTTTGTTTATTAGTGTCTGATCACTGGGATTATTATCAATATTGGCAGTTTAGGGAACAAATATTGATTTACAGGATTTTTTTTTTTAAAAAAGAAATGTCTAGAAAAGGGAGTGTAACATCCCTTGAAACTGTATTTTGGTGACAGAATTTTGCAACTCCATTCGTACAATTATTTCTACATGGGGGGGTGGTGATTGATTGATTTAAAGATGTTCTTTTAAAATCAAAATTATCTCGTTGAGGATAAGCGACTCAGAAAATGGGGGGGGGGGGAATTCCATTATAGGCATCAATTTGCAAAAAGCTTTTTAATTGTTGCGACCTGCAGACCTCTATTACTACTTGATTGCAATTTTAAACTTTATTCTTTAAAATGTTTTGACAATTTTCTGAACTGTTTAAACTTTATTCTTTAAAATGTTTTGACAATTTTCTGAACTGTTTTAGCTGCCCATTATTTGAAATGAGAAAAAGTAAAAAATACACTGAAATGCATTTGATATATATATTTGATTTGCAAATGAATTTTTCAACCAGCCTCGAAAAATTTTCCGTTCGCATGTGAACGCTGATTTTTCACACAAAAAAAAAAGTCATCATTGGGGCATCAAAAATTCTGGGATGATGAGTGGCATAAAAGTTGTATACAGAATTTGGGGGGGGGGGAATTACGGTTCCTTGGAAATTTGCCAAAAACTTTCCATTCATTTTTAATGGGATGCCACGTCCTAATTTCTAATTCACTTGTAATGTAATTAACATCGCATTGATGCCGTTGACGGCCATGTATGTCAAATCTATTGATGCCAATGCACCTGGATTCCACCGACGGCCATGGGCGTTCAAATTTCCCATTCATTTCCATTGTCATTCACATTGCATTGACACACAAGTACTCAATTGCCGATGAGGGCTATGTACGTCCATGCCATTGACAGCCAAGTATGTAGATTCTATTGACGTCAATGTACTTGGACTTCATTGACGCATATGTAAGTCGAAGCCATTGACGGTCATGGACGTCCAAATTTCCCATTCATTTCCAACCTCGAAAGGTCCCCAAACCAATCTGTGCAGGGCTAAGATCTGTATCTCCACATAGCAAAGCCCCATAGTAATTTCTCCAGAAATTACAGTTTCTAGTTCAATTTCTAATTTGTGCTTTCTTTTATACTGGCAGCTTACACCATGCGCTGCAGTACGCTGGATGATTGGACACCAGTCGAAAAAAGCCTTGATCAACAAATGTCGCATGAGGGGTACAACATAAATTCTAGACGTACTTAGACATTTGTTGCAGTGTTCAAAGCCCTAATACTGCTGGGCTTTGAGACTTGGTTTTTGTTTGCTGTCTTAAAAACTGTGTTGAACTTTTGTTAATATTATGGCTGTTGATGTTATTATAGCTATTTGAAATGTTGTAAATTGTTTGCACTTTGTTTTTTGTTGGTGTTAATTAAAAAATGTTTGCCCGCCTGTCTGCCTTGCCTCCATTTGCCTGCGTTTGGGTCCGCACCACTTGCCCGCCCACATTCTTTGACCAAAATTCTCAACAGTACTCAATTTTCAAGTAATATGACTGTGTTGGAATTCACTAAAGCCATTTGTTCTAGAATAATAAAGCCTGATGGCTTTGGGTGTATCTTCTGTATCCCTCTGTCCTGCAGTGACGAGAGAGTAGTGTCCACCATTGTTTCTTTGGTCCATCAAGATGTTATGAAGTGGATGATCTGTGTTTAGAATGGTGAATCCAGTCAGGTGGGAGGAGAGGGTCACATGATTTAAGTGTCTCGTGTGTGTGTGCGCGCAGACGCGCGCGCATGGAAGGGAGAGTGAGCGAGAGACTCGTATATTTCTCCATAGTAGCTCCAATAATGCTCATTTTCTTTTTCAAAGGAGAAAAAGGAGTCATTAAAAACACTGAATTGAGATTAGCAAGGTATCTCCCTTAAGTCTCAAGTATGATTCCCTCTAATTTATTGTCTCACCTATTTCTCCTAGTGAATTTTAGGAGAAACATCTGAGAAACATTTTAGACAAAATAGAAACTGCAATGAGGCTACGATGAGAATCTCAAATTTATCTCCCGAGCTATAGAAGAGCAAGCTTTGAGCAATAAAATTTTCCTCTGGGGACATCTGCTACGCTGATATTTAAAATGATCTTGTCCACACAAAATCAGCCTATTCTCACGAAAAACTTCAAGAGCTTGGACGCTTATAAATACTTCGTTGCTGGTTGGGTGAAACAGGTCCTCGTTTGGCAGGAATCTATCTTGTGCTTGGAAAGGTGAGTTACGAAATTTTCAATTCGAATTCTTTTGTTATTGCTAACATCCACTGTCAAGTCTAATGTATTTCATGTCGTTTGTCAATGGAGTTAAGGCTTTTAATGTTTATATGGTTTAGCGATAGCACGCACTACATACATACGTGTATGTTGTCGGCGATTAGCCTAGCAATGATCTTAATTGTGGTTATTTGTCAGCCCCGTAGACGAGGCCAGTTTCCCTCACTTGGTACCAGCTAAATATTATTCAAAAAATAACGATGGTGGAAGAAAGGGAAGTCACAAACATCTTGAATTTGAAACTATGTCGTACTACGTCGTATGTTGTCGGCGATTAGCCTCGCAATGATCTTAATTGTGGTTATTTGTCAGCCCCGTAGACGAGGCCAGTTTCTTTTACTTGGTACCAGCTAAATATTATTCAAAAAATAACGATGGTGGAAGATAGGGAAGTCACAAACATCTTGAATTTGAAACTATGTCGTACTACGTCGTATGTTGTCGGCGATTAGCCTAGCAATGATCTTAATTGTGGTTGTCAGGCCAAAACCCTCTAAATATATATTAAATGCATCTTACCGGATATAAAATGACTACTACATAGTCTGTGGTGATTTTTTGGTGTCCAATTTTCACGTCGAATTGCAGCCGTCCATTTCGCTCTTCTATTTGGATCCCTCGGAATACGGTAAAATTTCAAGTCTCTCCTTCCATCTTCTCTGTTAGTGCAACCAACAGCCACACACGCCTTCACCATTTTGATTATTAATGTTAAGGATCAGAAAAACACGCCGTAAATAGGAGAAATGTACGTAGCCGTAATAGGTTAACACTATGTTTTGACGGACAAGTGGGCGGAACCCTACGCGAACACGTGGTATGTGGGTAGACTCTATAGTAGTTTTAGTAAATAATATTAAAAATCATCACAATTACCGTACTGTCCCGAATATAACGCGCACTTTTTCCCCCAAAATTCACTCATAAAATCATGGCTGCGCGTTATTCACGGGTACAGGGACGGAGACAAAAAAAAATTCATCATGATTCATGTTCCATTGTAAGCATGGACCAGCAGAATATTACCTAATCTGAACGACAGTGATATAACAATCAAGTTTCATGTGGTAAATAATTGTTTTCATGATATTTTTCACCTCTAATAAAATGGTTTTTTTTTTTAACTATTCGTTTATTATTTACCGGTACATTTTTCTTATCGTTACAAAATGCCGGCACATGGCGATGTTGTCTTGAAGAGAACGTATATGGTGATCCGTTTCGTATAAATGTTGACCGTGTGGCGAGGTAGGACAGGAGTCTGAGGAAGAGCGTCCAACCACTGAGCCAAGCCGCGTTGTTTTATTTACATTGAAACTCACAAAGTAACAACGTACGTCTTGCACACAAATCACAAGACATTTGTTTACTTCCGGCTGTTCCCTTAACTAAACTTCCCCCCGGGAACTACACAACTTGCCAACATTAGTTCCGCTGGTGAATTCTGTTAAAATTCTACAACTCCTTACTTTGTGAAAATTATCGTATACTGTGAGCAATTTTATCACAGAAAAGTAATATTCTATTTTTTTTTAGAAAATTGACAAAATGATTTAAAAATGCTGCAACCGCTTACTTTATAAGAGTTCGAGACACGAGACTCATATTTATTGGTGCTAAAATTAGGGTGCGCTTTGTACACGGGTACAAGAATTTTCCCTAGATTTTACAGGTAAAGTTGGGGTGCGCGTTATACACGGGTGCGCGTTATATTCGGGAAATTACGGTACAATCATCGTGATAACAATATTAAAGACAAGTTGTTTCATGCGCAAGATATTAGTCTTAGTATTTTTTGAGCACCGGACACATGAAAATGCAGGGATAGGAAGAACATACCTTCCATAACACAGGCTTGGTTCTACATCTGCCTCCATGAACATGTTGTCCTTCCATGTCTTTATGATGGCAAATTGATGCGGTATTTCCAAATTGTATTTTTTAAGGGATTTTGATGAGTGATGCCACTCCAGGTCCACTATTTTTGGGGATGGAGAAAGTGTAAAACGGAAGTCACAAGCAGAGAAGCGGAAGTACCTTGGAAGCTTGTCTATAAAAATAACGTACCGTTTTCCTGCTGAGTGTGTAGTGTCACCAAGTTGATGTTGTCCTTGTAGGCGCTACAATATGTGCTCGTCTGTCAATGTTCACCCGAAATACTGCAGTTGGAAGCCATTATTTACACATGTAAACTACCGTTCAAAAGTTTGGGGTCACTTCGAAATTTCCCCCTTATTGAAAGAAAAGCATTTAAAAAAAAAAAATTTTTTTAAATGGAAATAACATTAAACTAATCAGAAAAAACACTCTATACATTATTAATATGGTTAATGACTATTCTAGCTGGAAACGTCCGGTTTTAATGCAATATCTACCGTATTTTTGGGGCTATAAGTCGCACCTGACTATAAGTCGCACCAGCCATAAAATGCCCAACGAAGAGGAAAAAGACATATATATCTCACCGGAGTATGGGGTAAATTTACTTGATAAAATCCAACACATAGAACAGATATGTCATCTTGAAAGGCAATTTAAAATCAAAATACAATAGAGAACAACATGCTGAATAAGCGTACAGTATGATGTTACATGATGCGTAAACAATAAAATACGAACGTGGCCGGTATGTTGTTGTAACATAGCTATTATGAGTTATTCAGATAACTATAGCATAAAGAACATGCTAACAAGTTTACCAAACCATTAGTGTCACTCACAATGTGTTAATAATTTCACTCATAAGTCGCTCCAGAGTATAAGTCGCACCGGCAGCCAAACTACGGAGAAAAAAAAAACAAAAACAAAAAACAGACTTATAGTCTGAAAAATAAAGTACGTACTTTTGTAAAGAGGCCCATTTACAGCAAACATCACTCCAGTGTTCTAATGCTACATTGTACTTGCTAATTGCCTTAGAAGGATAATAGATGATTAGAAAACCTTGTACAATTATGTTGGCACAGCTCAAAACAGTTAGGTGGTTAGAGAAGCTATAAAACTAATCTTCCTTTGAGCTAGTTGGGTAGAGTAGAAAGAGAAGCGGGTGGCCCCGCTGCACAACCGAGCAAGAAGACAAGTACATAAGAGTCTCTAGTTTGAGAAATAGATGCCTTACAGGTCCTCATCTAGCTACTTCATTAAATAGTACCTGTAAAACGCTAGTGTCAATGTCGACAGTGAAGAGACAAATCTGGGATGCTGGCTTTCAGAGCAGCCAGAAATGATTAATATGGGCAGAAGGATACAAATATTGGACAGAGGAGGATTGGAAAATAGTGTTATTGACAGGCAAATCTTAGTTTGAGGTGTTTGGACTTTGGAAAAAAACAGAAGAACATTTGTGAGATGCAAAACAACTGAAAAGATGCTGGAAGAGTGCCTGATCTCATCTGTCAACCATGGTGAAGGTAATGTGATGGTCTGGGGTTGCTTTGTCGCTGGTAAAGTGAGAGATTTGTACAATGTCAACGGGATTTTAGATAAGGAAGGCTATCACTCCATTTTGCAACGCCATGCCATACCCTGTGGACAACGCTTGATTGGAGTCAATTTCATCCTACAACAATTCAATGACCCTAAGAACACCTCCAAATTATGCAAGAACTATTTAAGAAAGAAGCAGGCAGCTGGTATTCTATCTGTAATGGAGTGGCCAGCACAGTCAACAGATCTTAACCCCATCGAGCTGTTGTGGGAGCAGCTTGACCGTATGGTACGCAAGAAATGCCCATCAAGCCAATCCAAATTATGGGAGGTTTCTCCAGATTCCCTTAACAAATTAACAGCTAGGATGCCATAAATCTGCAAAGCTGTAATTGTTGCTTAGCAAAGTTTCAAGCAGGCATGAAAATCTCTCACCTTTCGGCGAAATTCGCCGTTTTGAAATCAAAAAGGGTGACCTACGTGAATTGTGTAGATCCGAGGAGAAAATCTTTTTGGGTTGGGGGGGGATTTTATTTCATTATTATTATTATCATGTGATTAACTTAGTACGTAAACTGAGCACTTCAGAAATTGGTCCTTAAAAAAAGTGACTTGGACAGTCAGCAAATCCTTCTGGCTGCTTTGCTGACGACAACCATTCATAGGCCCAAACTGCGTTCCATTATTCCAATCGCGCGCACACTCCTCACGTATACTTGGAGCAGGGGTCGCGTTAACCGAATATTTTTCGTCGTTGACCGGTTTTTTAAAACTGTGACGGAAAAAACTGAAGTCCATCCGTCATTTTGACAGGTTGCAATTCACACCCCAGACCACATGATGGCGAGTGAGCATATTAATTAGCTATTGTCTCTCTTGATGCATGACGTCGTTGGCTTTACTCAGAAAAATGTCCGAACTAGCATTCAAGTGTAGCAAACACGGAAACGTTAGGAAGCTTTGGAGAGCATTGTCTAAGGCTACGTTCATTCTACAGGTCTTAATGCACGAATCCAATTTTTTCGTGTTTTTCTGACTCGAGTCAGGCATTAACTTGAAGGTCTGAACGGGACAAGTCGCATAGAAGTGGACCATTTCAAATCCGATCTGGGTCATTTTTGTATGTGGTTCAAATCCGATCTGGGCCACATTTTTCCAGACTGTCGCGGCGGTCTGTACCCTCCAGTGTCCCAAATCCGATTTCAGCTGTGCGTTATTAGCGCCTAGCTTGCAGTGAACACTAGAGGTGTGCATCGGCACTGCCCTCACGATTCGATTCGATTATGATTCGGAGGGCCACGATTCGATTCGATTCAGAGGGTCACGATTCGGTTTGGTTCGATTCGGCAATGCATCGCGATGCATTAAAGCCTGGGATGCATTAAAATTCTAAAGCAAAGCATATTTTTCGTGAATCATGAGGCAACACAAGCGGTCAGACATTAAACAACTTGTTATTGGCGCTTGTGTCACTCCTGCTTGAAGTCAAATGAAAATACTTTCAGATATATATATATATATATCTGAAAGTATTTTCATTTGTATAAGTAAGCATAAGTATTTTCATTCATATATATATTTAAAAAAAAAAAAAAAAAACGACCACAGCATTTAATTAGTGCTTTGAATTCGACCAGGGCTTTCTCTTTTTTTTTTTTTTTTTTTTTTTTTAACACACAGTAGCAGCCTTTTTCTTTTAATGTTTAAATAGTCTACATATTTTTATGATCATTATAAAATCATTTACACAACGAAATAACACTGGGAAAGTTTAATATAAAAAAAAAACATGCGATTTTGCAGACACACAGAGAAGATTCAAAAGGATCACATTTGTGTTGCCTTTGTGTGCATAAAAGTGTCTTTCGTAACGAATTCTCAGTTGGCAGAAAAAAAACGCAAGTTTTCTTAATGTTTAAATAGTCTACATATTTTTATGATCATTATAAAAACATTTACACAACGAAATAATGCTGGGAAAGTTTAATATAAAAAAAACATGCGATTTTGCAGACACACAGAGGAGAAGATTCAAAAGGATCACATTTGTGTTGCCTTTGTGTGCATAAATAAAAGTTTCTTTCGTAACGAATCGCAAGCACCACAGCGGAGGAGAAGAAGAAAAAGCGGGCGGCGCCACTGCTTCATGTGCGTGCACAAGCAAATGCACAATACAGAGACCCTGCTCTCGGTTTTATCCCATTTAAAAAAAAAAAAAAATTATCAGTCCGGCGCGGCGGCCCGATGCCTAACATTTTGGGCCCGACCCGTTCGGGTTCAGGCACAAGATCTAACCTCTAAGAGATAGGACATAACATAACAATGGCTGAAGCGGAGAAAGAGGGAGCGAGAAAGATTATTGATGCACCTAAGACATTGAAAGCAGACATCTGGAGACATTTTGACTTCTACGAGGTTGGTGGGACACTTGACCAGAGTTATGCGTTGTGTAAAAAATGAAACATGAGAATAATAATACAAATGGGGAAACCAAATCCATCGCATCACCGGAATTGCGCAGGGAAGATTTTTGAACGTACTTATATATTTTAAAATGCGCTAAATCGATTCGGCTTGTTGCCCGCATCGAATCGTCCATGCCCCGCATCGGGATGCATCGCCGCATCGATTATTGTTGACACCACTAATAGTCGGGTATAAAATACAATTATAAACACAATTACAATTACTGCGCTCTTGGTGGCTCAGTGACCATCTGATGTGGTTTGTTGTCAGATGAACAACAAATTGAGGAAGGAAGTTTTGAGGTTGAAGGAAGAAAAGAGGCAGACTGAGTCACAGCCAGAAAGTGTTGATGACAGTGTTGATTTCTATTCTCTGTTGCCCCCTCCCAATTAAAGTATGTCACAGTCACAGACAATTATTATCTAAAGCTGGTTACAATTGAAGTTATGTTGTTGTAAGGTGTATTAAATACTTGTTCATGTGCTCCTTTTGATCTATGAGCACCCGCCTCTCCACCGGTCTCTGCACGGCCCTGCTGAAACACTTTGTGGGTCGACAGAGCTCAATATTTTGTTGGGTTGTACAGTGTACCGGAACATATTTCCTCCACACCCTTCTCACCTTTTGAACCCCTGACCCATTTTCATGCCTAATATTTTCTATTCATTGAGCAAATCAGTTAACTGACTTTTGAAGGAAATCACAAACTTCTCCTGTTGACCCCATACTTTTGAATGGTCGTGTATGTTTTGAGAATTTTTTTATTCTTTTATTTTTTAAGGACGGACAACTTATTAATAAACGTCGACTATAACTAGACGAAGGCAAGCACATTTTGAGATGACTAAGACGAATAAGTATTATCGTCCAAAAGACTGGGACAATACATGCTACATACATATCTCAATTATTCTGAATTGTGAAAAACGTGACGACTCCTGTCATCTCCCTTTCTTTCAAAACCAACATGAACAACTTCATGCCTTCAAATCTATTGCTTTGTTAATCCCCATGACAGAGGCAAACGGTCACCGTCGTCGTCCTCTTGCTCTGGTGGCCTTAATCTCATAAAGACTTACATAAAGTAACCTCACAAGGGAGGATGATGGACGGCTGTCTGCGTTTTTTTTTTGTCCTCACAAATTTCAAAGAAAAACATCACTATCTGCTTTTTAAATGCACTGCATCATTCAAATTATGCATTACTAATTCACTGGGTGCCAGCCTCTCCGAGTCAAAATGGATTGGACGTCTAGTGCCGAAAAAAAGCAGTATTTTAAGAGACTTAACTCGACCCTGACGTCGAGGTCAAAATGAATGACTTCTTTCTTTGATAAAAGCAACTCGAATTAACAAGTGGAAAAGTGTCTGTGTGGCTTTTGGTTATGTCGTAACAGTTAAAGCTTGTGTTGTTACACAAGCCATGGAAGATGCGTAAAGGCCATCTGCTTTACTTCAGGGCTGTGACACACTTTTAGCTTTTAATCTCTTCTCCTAACCTTGTGGTGGCCTGATGGAAAATACACTAAAAAGACAATCACTTGGTTATTTTGTAATTTTTATACATTCCAGGGCTAATTTATCCGTTTATAATGTGCATATGATAAGGCAACATTTTGCTTGTATGGTTTACCTTGCATTCCTGACCGTAACGTGAACCAATATTTTTCCCATGTTATCAGTCTACTAATGGACATGTTTTTAGTGTCTGTGACACCATAAAAAAATAGCATTATTATGTGAATTTAAAATCATTTTTTGAGACGATTTAACAATATACAACAATTTGGCAAAGCGCAAATGACAAAAAAATGAGTCTTTCAAACTGCCGTTTAGCTGCTACTGTCATTATAGTGCTCTGGTGCCACCATCCTTGTGGTGGCCTGATGGAAAATACACAAAAAAGACAATCACTTGGTTATTTTGTAATTTTTATACATTCCAGGGCTAATTTATCCGTTTATAATGTGCATATGATAAGGCAACATTTTGCTTGTATGGTTTACCTTGCATTCCTGACCGTAACGTGAACCAATATTTTTCCCATGTTATCAGTCTACTAATGGACATGTTTTTAGTGTCTGTGACACCATAAAAAAATAGCATTATCATGTGAATTTAAAATAATATTTTGAGACGATTTAACTATATACAACAATTTGGCAAAGCGCAAATGACAAAAAAATGAGTCTTTCAAACTGCCGTTTAGCTGCTACTGTCATTATAGTGCTCTGGCGCCACCATCCTTGTGGTGGCCTGATGGAAAATACACTAAAAAGACAATCACTTGGTTATTTTGTAATTTTTATACATTCCAGGGCTAATTTATCCGTTTATAATGTGCATATGATAAGGCAACATTTTGCTTGTATGGTTTACCTTGCATTCCTGACCGTAACGTGAACCAATATTTTTCCCATGTTGTCAGTCTGAGTACTACGAATGGATATGTTTTTAGTGCCGGTGACATCATAAAAATATAGCATTATTATGTGAATTTAAAATCATATTTTGAGACGATTTCACATATACAACAATTTGGCAAAGCGCAAATGACGAAAAATGAGTCTTTCAAACTGCCGTTTAGCTGCTACTGTCATTATAGTGCTCTGGTGCCGCCATCCGGGCGATGACGTCGGCCCAATGGAGGCGTAAGATTCAAAACGAGGGAAATGCAACAGAGAGCAGCAAAAAAGTCCTCATTGTTTTTATCTCTCTACTCCAATATTTTTACAGGATATTGTTTTTATCTTGGGAATTTTCCCCAATTGCTAAATAAAAATGTATGGTCA